>NC_079218.1:45946435-46163935 GCF_029633865.1 Lampris incognitus
ACAGGCAGCAATGTTGTTTTTGGAGAGCAGTGGCTTTCTCCTTGCAACCCTGCCATGCACACCATTGTTGTTCAGTGTCCTCCTGATGGTGGACTCATGAACATTAATATTAGCCAATGTGAGAGAGGCCTTTAAGTGCTTAGAAGTTACCCTGGGTTCCTTTGTGACCTGGCCAGCTATTACACGCCTTGCTCTTGGAGTGATCTTTGATGGTCGACCCCTCCTGGGGAGGGTAACAACGGTCCTGAATTTCTTCCATTTGTACACAATCTGTCTGACTGTGGATTGGTGGGGTCCAAACTCTTTAGAGATGGTTTTGTAACCTTTTCCAGCCTGATGAGCATCAACAACACTTTTTCTAAGGTCCTCAGAAATCTCCTCTGTTCTTGCCATGATACACTTCCACAAACATGTGTTGTGAAGATCAGACTTTGATAGATCCCTGTTCTTTAAATGAAACAGGGCGCCCACTCACACCTGATTGTAATCCCATTGATTGAAAACATCTGGCTCTAATTTCACTTTCAAATGAACTGCTAATCCTCGAGGTTCACATACTTTTGCCACTCACATATGTATGTAATGTTGGATAATTTTCCTCAATAAATAAATGACCCAAGTATAACATTTTTGTCTCATTTGTTTAATTACGTTCTCTTTATCTACTTTGAGGACTTGTGTGAAAATCTAATGATGTTTTAGGTCATATTTAAAATAAAAAAAACAGAATTTAAGGGAGTATTTATTCATTCATTCATTCATTCATTTAGTCTGTAGCCAGTCACTTCTTAAAGTCTATACTCAACTCTAATGATGAAAGAATGAACAAAATTGAAGAAATCCAGCTATGGTTTTAAAATTGATATATGAGCGAACAGCATCTATCAGAAAATGTTATGATGAGGAAAATCTGCTGATAACTTTTTTTATCCCCCCCCCCTTTTTCTCCGAATTATACTTGGCCAAATACCCCACTCTTCCGAGCCGTCCCGGTCGCTGCTCCACCCCCTCTGCCGAACCGGGGGGGGGGGGGCTGCAGACTACCACATGCCTCCTCCTAAACATGTGGAGTCGCCAGCCGCTTCTTTTCACCTGACAGTGAGGAGTTTCACCAGAGGGACGTGGCATGTGGGAGGATCATGCTAGTCCCCCCAGTTCCCCCTCCCCCCTGAACAGGCGCCCCGACCAAGCAGAGGAGGTGCTAGTGCAGTGACCAGGACACATACCCACATCCAGTTTCCCCACCTGCAGACAAGGCCAATTCAACAAGTCCTCCAACCCATACGACCACATAGGTCATTGATGTCCCTCCTGGGGAAAGGTTGCCCGCACCGAGACCCGGCCATCACCATTGACAACACCGTGGTGACGCCAACTCGGACCGCAAGGAATCGGGGTGTGATCCTGGGCGACCAGCTGTCGTTTGCTGCAAATGTTGCATCAGTTGCTCGCTCCTGCAGATTTCTCCTCTACATCAGGAAGATTTGCCCATTCCTCACTGACGAGATAGCACAGGGGCTCACCCAGGCTCTGGTCATCTCCTGGCTGGACTACAGCAGCTCCCTTCTTGCGGCCATCAGACCTCTGGAGCTTGTTCAGAAAGCTGCAGCTCGTCTGGTGTTCAACCGCCCTAAGTTCTCCAACACAACTCCCCTTCTCATGTCGCTACACTGGCTCCCAGTAGCTGCTCGCATCCAGTTTAAGACTGTAATGCTAGCCTACAGGGCAGTGAATGGAACAGCTCCTTCCTATCTCCAGGCCATGGTCAAGCCCTACACCCCTGCCTGACCACCTCGCTCTGCCTCCTGTCGGGGCGCCTGTTCATGGGGGAGGGGGAACTGGGGGGGAATAGCGTGATCCTCCCACGCGCTACATCCCCCTGGCGAAACTCCTCACTGTCAGGTGAAAAGAAGCGGCTGGCGACTCCACATGTATCGGAGGAGGCATGTGGCAGTCTGCAGCCCTCTGCATCTGGGTTGTCAATCCCTGCTCCCACTATGACACTATACTATAGTCTCTACTACTACTACTACTACTACTATAACCACTACTACTAATCACTACTACTACTACTACTACTACTACTACTACTACTACTACTGTTGCTCCACCCCCTCTTGGAGGGGGTGGAGCAACAACCGGGACAGCTCGGAAGAGTTGGGTAATCAGCCGGGTACAATTGGCGAGAAAAAGGGGGGGGGAAACTTTGCTTTTATTAATATTCGGTCTCATGATAGCTTATTGTTGCAGGAAAAGTAATGGAGGACGTAGCTTAAAACCAGCTTGTACAAACGACCCATGGGGTCCTTTTTTGGTTGAGGACAGTCTCGTCCGTAGGGACGCCTGACCAAGCCGGAGGTAACACGGGGATTCGAACCGGCGATCCCCTTGTTGGTGGGCAATGGAATATACCGCTACGCCACCTGGCCTCCCCTTTGAAAACTAACTTTAAAACAAATAAATCTCAGTTGCATGAGCTCTTTATTTCCAGTCATTCACACAAATCCAGAAAGCACGAGTTTATATCATAATTACCCAGCTGCCTGAACTCAGACACAAGGAAGTTATGAATCCTTCTTTACAAATCTCCATTGTTCTTTAAGCGCTGCTGGCATTTTTACAGCATCAGCAGCCACACAACCGATGGCGTTTATTTAAAATGGAGTAGCCGCCCCTGCCTGGGTTGTTCAATCACAACTCGCTCTCGTTCTCTGCCTCGAGACACAAACATCGTCTTTTTTTTCTTCTTCTAAATAATTCAATTCATACTAACAAAGGACTCGCAGAATACCTTCCTTGTTTGCCAAGCACATGAAGAATCTGAATGCAAACCAACAAGTCAGAGGTTACCGTGAGCCTTTACAATGGCTGATTTGCAGTTTGACTCGCCATTTCCTCCTCTGACAGCGGAGGAGAGGCACAATGCATGAGCACACGCTCACAAATCTGCAGCCGGAGGTTGTTTATCAGCATCTCATAACTGATGCCATACAGGGAGCATGAAAGGCCGAAGAGGGCAATGCAGAGGGCTTGACAAAAGAAATGCCCAAGAGGCCCAAGGAGGGCTTTGGTTAAAGCACTGGTCTATAATAAACTCTGCTCTGTTAGGCCTCCTCCATGCCTGCTTGGTGTTCCCCACATCAGCGCTGTGGTAGCAGATACAGATAAGTGGACGGACACTGGCGGCAACTTGTTTGCCCGCTAGGCAAGCATTATTAGCAGTGTTATTATTATATATAGAAGTATTACTGTTTGTTGTAAGTGGCCGTGCTTAATACGCCATGTGCCGTTAATGGCATTATATCTCAAAGCGTGCAATTAACAGCTATTAAGGCAGAAAATAACATTACAGCCGTATGATGAATAGCTATTTCTTCTGTGTATAGTTTCACTGCATGCTTTTTTAGATGTAGCCTTGCAACCCTATGCTGCACAACTAGTCATGGTTAAAACCCAGCAGAAACCCCGGATGCAGTTAACTTCTCAGGAATAACAAGCCGGCGTCGTGGAGAGGGTGTTCTGTCATCTCGTTATCAATCCAGAGGTTATTATAGATCAGTGGTCTGAAGGCCGTGTCCGGTCTTCCTGACGAGACCCAAGACCCGGACTACCTACCCCTCCAAACCTGTCACTCAGCAGCTTAATAGAGAAAAGCGGGGCGTTCGGGTGGCGTAGTGGTCTATTCTGTTGCCTGCCAACATGGGGGTCGCTGGTTCAAATCCCTGCGTTACCTCCGGCTTGGTCGGGCGTCCCTACAGAGACAGTCGGTCGTGTCTGTGGGTGGGAAGCCGGATGTGGGTATGTGTCCTGGCCGCTGCACTAGCGCCACCTCTGGTCAGTCACGGCGCCTGTTAAGGGGGGAGGGTGACCTAGGGGCAATAGCGTGATCCTCCCACGCGCTACGTTCCCCCTGGTGAAACTCTTCACTGTCAGGTGAAAAGTCCTGGAAAGAATGGAGATTAGACAGGACCCATAAGAGAGGTCTAGTGACTCCTGTGCACTTTAGACAGCGTGTTTCAAATGAGGTGAATTGAACTGAGAAAATATTGGTTTGTCTAGTTGGAGTCCGTCTTTTCTACTTTACCAAAGAAACTTGTATTAAATGTCTCCAAACTGTATTTAATGTACATGTATATTCAGTAAAAAGGTAAATATTCCTCCCAAAAAAACAGGTACTACTTTAAATGTTGCTTGCACTTGCAAAAAAAAAAAGAAGAAACAAGTTTGCTCTTGCAAAAGAGATCACTGTGTATACCGCTGGCCTTTAACTTGAATTTAAGGTTAAAGTAAAGTGTAGGATCCTTGGGCCAAATTAGATTGCAAGACACATGCATTAACTAAAGGTTAAGGTTAGACAAGTAAAATTACCACAGTCATGAGCTCATTTAAATAAATTAAATGGCTGAGATATGGGTTAAGATTTGGGTTATGCTTACAGGCTCAGTGATTGGGTAGCTCACTTAATACAGTGCTAATATACTATAATATGAATACAGTATATAGTGTGAATACAGTATATAGTATAAATAAAGCGAATGATCCGCTGTAGCAACCCCTAACAGAAACAGCCGAGAGTAGTAGTAGTAGTAGTAGTAGTAGTGATTAGTAGTAGTGGTAGTGGTTATAGTAGTAGTAGTAGTAGTAGTAGTAGTAGAGACTATAGTATAGTGTCATAATGGGAGCAGGGATTGACAACCCAGATGCAGATGTAGTAACAGGTGAAAGAAACGGTTTACTGGTGGGAAACATGAAGGTATCAGGAGCACACATGACAAGAACATGGTACAGACATGGTAACATGGAGGTGACATGGTACAGACATGGTGACATGGAGGTGACATGGTACAGACATGGTAACATGGTGGTGACATGGTAAGGACATGGTAACATGGAGGTGACATGGTACAGATGTGGTAACATGGAGGTGACATGGTACAGACGTGGTAACATGGAGGTGACATGGTACAGATGTGGTAACATGAAGGTGACATGGTACAGACATGATAACATGGTGGTAACATGGTAAGGACATGGTAACATGGAGGTGACATGGTACAGATGTGGTAACATGGAGGTGACATGGTACAGACGTGGTAACATGGAGGTGACATGGTACAGATGTGGTAACATGAAGGTGACATGGTACAGACATGATAACATGGTGGTAACATGGTAAGGACATGGTAACATGGAGGTGACATGGTACAGACATGGTAACATGGTGGTGACATGGTAAGGACATGGTAACATGGAGGTGACATGGTACAGATGTGGTAACATGGAGGTGACATGGTACAGACGTGGTAACATGGAGGTGACATGGTACAGATGTGGTAACATGAAGGTGACATGGTACAGACATGATAACATGGTGGTAACATGGAGGTGACATGGTAACATGGAGGTGACATGGTACAGACGTGGTAACATGGAGGTGACATGGTACAGACGTGGTAACATGGAGGTGACATGGTACAGACGTGGTAACATGGAGGTGACATGGTACAGACGTGGTAACATGGAGGTGACATGGTACAGACGTGGTAACATGGTGGTGACATGGTACAGACGTGGTAACATGGTGGTAACATGGAGGTGACATGGTAACATGGAGGTGACATGGTACAGACGTGGTAACATGGAGGTGACATGGTACAGACGTGGTAACATGAAGGTGACATGGTACAGACATGGTAACATGGTGGTAACATGGAGGTGACATGGTGACATGGAGGTGACATGGTACAGACGTGGTAACATGGAGGTGACATGGTACAGACGTGGTAACATGGAGGTGACATGGTACAGACGTGGTAACATGGAGGTGACAGGGTACAGACATGGTAACATGGTGGTAACATGGAGGTGACATGCTACAGACGTGGTAACATGGAGGTGACATAGTACAGACGTGGTAACGTGGAGATGACATGGTACAGACATGGTGACATGAAGGTGACATGGAGGTGACATGGTACCGATGTGGTAACATGGAGGTGACATGGTGACATGGAGGTGACATGGTACAGGCATGGTGACATGGAGGTGACATGGTGACACGGAGGTGACATGGTACAGGCATGGTAACATGGAGGTGACATGGTACAGACATGGTGACATGAAGGTGACATGGAGATGACATGGTGACATGGAGGTGACATGGTACAGGCATGGTGACATGGAGGTGACATGGTGACACGGAGGTGACATGGTACAGACATGGTAACATGAAGTTGACATGGAGATGACATGGTACAGGCGTGGTAACATGGAGTTGACATGGTGACACGGAGGTGACATGGTACAGGCATGGTGACATGGAGGTGACATGGTACAGACTAGACAGCCACACAAACCTAATTGAATAATCAGCAACAGCTTTGGGGCAAATGAGTAAGAGGGGAAAACTGGACAGGTGTCCGGACCGGGACGGCGCCGCCGGAACCTGGAGTGGCCATGACAGTATAGTGCAGCAGTGGCTAACCACGTGCCATGGAGAGCCATGTGTATGCAGGTTTTCATTCCAACCCGACTCTGCACCAGCTGATTTCACTGGTAGATTCTTCCTCTTTGGTTGAAGGGTTGCTAATCAGTGAAATCACCCGGTGTGCAATCCGGGCTGGAAGGAAAACCTGCATACACATGGCTCTCCATGGCACACGGTCAGCCACCCCTGGTACAGCCCCTTATGAGCCACAGGAGCCGTCCCCATCTTTGGACTGTCTGACTGACGATTGTCAAATTTTAATTCAGGGTCTGAGAAAACTTGGATAGAACCGGAAGTCACCTTGAAATGACAATATCCTCGCAACTTTACACACTGTGTGATTGAGAGCACACATGTCGCCATTTTGTTCATAAACGTGTAAGATATTGTGTTACTCGAGACCAAGTTTGCATTAATTGATAAGACTTAAACTCCTTTTATTTATGTACCTCTCCATCATATAAGGGTAAATGAGCCCCGATCCAAGATGCATCCAACCATGCCCCCCCCCCACTCTCTGACATACACAGGTGCCTCCAGCCCCGCCTACCCTCACACACACATAAGGAATACAAATCCTTCACAGTTGGTATTATTTACATTTGCATTTCATTTGAGTTCTGGTTTTACTGTGTAAGCAGAACACAGCAGTAAGGTCTGCCTGCACACTGAGACGCTCCAGAAACTCATTTATTCGGCGGCAGCGTTTCGATCAATCAGATCTTCCTCGGGCCGGCCGATGGAAACGTAGCCGCCTAATAAATTAGTTTCTGGAGCGTTTCAGCGTGCAGACCTTACGCCTTTGAGTGTTGCAATGTCTGTCGTGCACCTTAATAACGTTTTCTGGATGTCTGCATACTTGGTTCCTGTGCCTTTATTATGTAAGCAGCCGGAATTGAACAAGGACATCGCTCTACGATAACGCTCCACACTGGCAGGATCTGTTTCACCTGCCATGTTATCAGAATCAGAACCACTATTGGTTGTTTCATTTCAGCCCGCAGCAGCGCAACACACACAAAAAAGAAGCACATAGCCAAGAACTGCAAGAACACATATATCCAAACTAACATATATCTAAACTAAACAAAAAAAAATCACTGTCCAGGAGAACGAACGCCGGCCAGGATGACTGTCGGAACTGCCGGTCTGCATAGGCTAGCAGTTAGCTTAGCCTGCTTCGCTTCTGCGTCCTGTCAGACCGCCCTCGGTGTTAGCTCTTCAGGTGCAGCTCCACCAGGGCCGTGATCCCTGGGCCCACAGGATGCAGCAGACCAAGCTCCCTCAGCCCATCCAACACCAGCTCTGCCAGCCGGACACCTTTGACACACCTGCCTGCACTCCACACAACGACACTAAAAACACAGTCAGCGCTAGGCGAGGCCGCCGCCAGACCGCCCTCGGTGTCAACGGAACCGCGGGTCTGCATGGGCTAGCAGTTAGCTTAGCCTGCCCCGCTTATCATGTAAGGGTCACAACGATCAAGATGATTGCAATGATGATGACGGTAATGTTAATGATGGTGATAGCCATGATGGCGGATTTAATGGTCGGATGATGATGTAATGGGGATTTGATGATGCTGCCACTCCTTGAGGAAGAGAGGGAAAGGCTGATGAGGGCAACCAGAGAGGAAAACTGTGTGAGTGAAGTACCTGAGCTGTGGTCAGGGCTCCCGTTCCTTCGTTTCTTTGAGGGAACAAAAAGTGTCTTCTATTGACTCCAGGCGATGCCAAAGCACATTTGTGAGCACACAAATACATACTGTCCATGCGTGCTGGTGTGCACAAACTAACAAAATACACCACCACGCATGCAAACGGATACACAGACTCATGCATGCACACACACAAACACATGTGCGCATGCACATATAAAGAAAAACATGAAATTACATGTGCACACGCACATATCCATTGCACAACACAACATCCATTGCACGTTGTCCGTCTTGGGAGAGAGGGATCCCTCCTCTGTGGCGTTCCCTGAGGTTTCTTCCTATTGTTTCTCCCTGTTAAAGTTTTTTTTTAGGGAGTTGTTTCTTATCTGATGCGAGGGTCTAAGGACAGGATGTTGTGTTGCTGTAAAGCCCCCTGAGGCAAATTGGTGAATTTGGGCTATACGAATAAAATTGACTTGACATATGTGAACTCCACACACACACACACATATATATATATATATATACATCCACATACATATACATATACATACATATACATACATACATATACATACATATACATACATACATACATACATACATACATATATATATATATATATATATATATATATATACACATATATATACACTACCGTTCAAAAGTTTGGGATCACCCAAACAATTTCGTGTTTTCCATGAAAAGTCACACTTATTCACCACCATATGTTGTGAAATGAATAGAAAATAGAGTCAAGACATTGACAAGGTTAGATATTTGAAATAAGATTTTTTTTACATCAAACTTTGCTTTCGTTAAAGAATCCTCCATTTGCAGCAATTACAGCATTGCAGACCTTTGGCATTCTAGCTGTTAATTTGTTGAGGTAATCTGGAGAAATTGCACCCCACGCTTCCAGAAGCAGCTCCCACAAGTTGGATTGGTTGGATGGGCACTTCTTTGAGCAGATTGAGTTTCTGGAGCATCACATTTGTGGGGTCAATTAAACGCTCAAAATGGCCAGAAAAAGAGAACTTTCATCTGAAACTCGACAGTCTATTCTTGTTCTTAGAAATGAAGGCTATTCCATGCGAGAAATTGCTAAGAAATTGAAGATTTCCTACACCGGTGTGTACTAGTCCCTTCAGAGGACAGCACAAACAGGCTCTAACAGGTACTATTTAATGAAGATGCCAGTTGGGGACCTGTGAGGCGTCTGTTTCTCAAACTAGAGACTCTAATGTACTTATCTTCTTGCTCAGTTGTGCAACGCGGCCTCCCACTTCTTTTTCTACTCTGGTTAGAGCCTGTTTGTGCTGTCCTCTGAAGGGACTAGTACACACCGGTGTAGGAAATCTTCAATTTCTTAGCAATTTCTCGCATGGAATAGCCTTCATTTCTAAGAACAAGAATAGACTGTCGAGTTTCAGATGAAAGTTCTCTTTTTCTGGCCATTTTGAGCGTTTAATTGACCCCACAAATGTGATGCTCCAGAAACTCAATCTGCTCAAAGAAGTGCCCATCCAACCAATCCAACTTGTGGGAGCTGCTTCTGGAAGCGTTGGGTGCAATTTCTCCAGATTACCTCAACAAATTAACAGCTAGAATGCCAAAGGTCTGCAATGCTGTAATTGCTGCAAATGGAGGATTCTTTGACGAAAGCAAAGTTTGATGTAAAAAAAATCTTATTTCAAATACAAATCATTATTTCTAACCTTGTCAATGTCTTGACTCTATTTTCTATTCATTTCACAACATATGGTGGTGAATAAGTGTGACTTTTCATGGAAAACACAAAATTGTTTGGGTGATCCCAAACTTTTGAACGGTAGTGTATATATACACACACACACACACAGAGGTGCCTCGAGTCACGCCTAGACTAATGCCCAATGAGACTCCTGGTAATTACCCTTATCGACCTCCTCCAGGGGTAACGGAGTCATGGGTTATCAGATAGGGAATCCAATCACAATGCAGGTGGAGGTAACTTGAGCAGTTTCATGCAAGTCGTGTCTGGTGCTTGTATCACTCCCCTGAGGGTGCTGAGAAATCCAATTAGCTAAAAATTGCATTGATTGTGTTCACCTCTAATAGGGTGTTAAGCAAAACCTGCTAAGCGAAATAACTAGGAAATGTCCATACCGGGAAAAAAAACTGCTTTGGAGCACTAGGAAGATTGACTTTCTGTGGACACATAGTCAGCAAGGGCCTTCTTATCCAGTCGGAGACCTTCTCACGAATCAGGAACAATTTATTGTCATTTCTTTCATGGACTTGCGTACACAGAAGAAGCAGAATTCCATTTCCCCCAGCCCACAGCAGTGTGACACAGAAGACAAAAACCACATCCCAAATTTCCCAAAAACGACACCACCAAAAACATACAAAAACAGAGAGAACAAAGCAAAAAAGAAACACAAACAGTTAACAACACAGTCCACTCAGTCCAACACAGTCCAAAAATTCCCCTGTCCAGGGGACGAACACCAGCCAGGATGACTGTCGGAACTGCCGGTGTGCATAGGCTAGCAGTTAGCTTAGCCTGCCCTGCTTCCGCATCCTGTCAGACCGCCCTCTGTGTTTCCTCTTCTGGCGCAGCTCCGGCAGGGCCGTGGTCCCTGGGCCCACAGGACTCAGCAGGCCAGGCTCCCCTAGCCAGACACCTTCGACACACCTCCCCCGCCCTCCACATGACCACACTAAAACACAGTCAAGGCTAGGCGAGGCCACCACCAGACCGCCCTCGGTGTTATCGGAACTGCCGGTCTGCATGAGCTAGCAGTTAGCATAGCCTGCCCCACTTCCGCGTCCTGTCAGACCGCCCTTGGTGTTACCTCTTCAGGCACAGCTCCGATCACAGGGACCACAAATGTAAACGCAGACGTGGACAAAGACACTGCATGGACGGTACTGGGTGAGAATGCCGCAAACGCAAGTTTGTGCCGCCATCTTCCCACACCGAAAGCGGTGCCCTTTAATGACATACACTATACATTTTTCATTCATTATCCAAACCGCTTATCCTGGTCCGGGTCACAGGGATGCTGGAGTCTATCCCAGCAGTCATTGGGTGGCAGGCGGGGAGACACCCTGGACAGGCCGCCAGGCCATCAGAGGGCCCACATTATATATTCATATCTAAAATGTCTTTTAGAAACTCTGCTAAGGTCTGACATGCAAGGTCTCAGCCTGATGTGTGAATTGTGCGAACAACCAAACACATATGCTGCATGTGATCTACAATTCAAAGGTTTCATCTGAAGCATAAATGAAAGCCTTACAATGTGTTTGTGCAACAAAAATGACAGGACATATTCAGAGATAAGTCCTGGTGTATGTTAACTGTCCTCAGCTGCACAGGAATCAGCCGCAAGAAATGTGTGAACTGGAAAATCAGAACATTCCAGAAAATTGTGCCGGATATTAATCAGTTCATCATTATAATCACCTGCTCTGCATTCAGCTGTATGATCATGGTGGCATACTGACTTATATGTATATTTTTTTTGAAGGGTTATAACACAAGAAAGGAAGACAAAAATCACCTTTAACCGTTTCACCCATCCACCCCTAGTGCCTACACTGTACACACACACCCATCTGTTGAGGGCTCGCTCTTATTCTGAGGTAATGGAGGAGGGAAAAGCGTCCCATCAGCCCCCCCCCCTTTTTCACTCCTCAGAAAACACTCATCCAAGTAATTGATATCCATCTAAACTGCCCACAGTTATGAATGGGAGTGTGTCCTGCAGTTGACAAGCAACCGGTCCAAAGCCCTGCTGCTGTCTGCCTTAAGTATGCCGGCATGGCAGAAACCCTCCAGGGGACCCCAAAACGAGTAAATGAAGAGGAATGATGGATGGTTGAATCAATGATAATTGGCTCATTGCATACTGATAGATCTATTCATTTAGACGATGACAGGCAGGCTTAGGCCACTGACTGAACTTGATATCAGACCAAACCTGTTTTTGTCACAAGGATTCCTCCTGTTCAGTAAGCCTTTGACTGAAGAGACACACCAGCAATGATAACATGGCACATACTGCATGATGCTGACTTGATGAATGAATGATATATACGCACACATCTGCTTACACACATGCATTGTTTATATGCTGTATAAGCACACGTGTATATACGCGTGTGTGCGTGTATGCATATAAACAAGGCGTGTTGCAACAGGGTCATTGAAATTCTTTGCAGAAATTCAGTGTCAAACAGCCTTTGGTGGGAAGATGGCGGCATAAATTCATGTTTGCAGCAGCCTCACCCAGTACCATTGTGGGAAGATGGCGGTGCAAACTTACTTTTGCGGCGACTTCACCGAGTACCCTCCATGCAGTGTCTTTATCCATGTCTGCATCTAAGTTTGTTTTATCTTTTTTTTGATGGCTGGGAGGGCTGGTGCTGGATCGGCTGAAAAAGCTTGGTCTGCTGCATCCTGTGGGCCCAGGGACCACGAGCCTGATCGGAACTGCCCTCAAAGAGGTAACACCAAAGGCGGTCTGACAGGACGCGTAAGCGGGGCAGGGTAAGCTAACTGCTAGCCCATGCAAACTGGCCATTCCCATAACACCGCGGGCGGTCTGGCGGCGGCCTTGCCTTGCGTTGACTGTGTTTTTGTGTCATGGTGTGGGGAGGTGTGTCGAAGGTGTCTGGCTGGGAGAGGTGGCTCTGGATCAGCTGGGAGAGCTTGGTCTGTTGCGTCCTGTGGGCCCAGGGACCACGGGCCCGACCGGCGTTGTGCCTGAAGAGGTAACACCAAGGGCGGTCTGACAGGACGTGGAAGTGGGGTAGGCTAAGCTAACTGCTAGCCCATGCAGACCGGCAGTTCCGACAGTCATCCTCCTGTTTTGCTTTGTTCTCTCTGTTTTTGTGGGTTTTTTTTGGTGGTGTCGTTTTTGAGAAATTTGGGATGCATGTTTTTGTCTATCGTGTCACACTGCTGTGGGCTGGGGGACATGGAATTTTGTTTCTTTTGTGTACGCGAGTACATGAAAGAAATGACAATAAATTGTTCCTGATTCCTGATTTTAGCTATTAACAAATAGCAGTTCATTTGGAAAAGGTATGAAATGACTTGGTGCACACAGCATGTTAGTACAAAGCATTGTACGAACCAGTTGGTCTGAAGTATGCTGAGCCTTTACACCAGGGATAGGCAACATGGTCCAGAAAGGTCCGGTGTGGGTGCAGGTCTTTGTTCCAACCAAGGAGTTACACACCTGAGTCTACAAATCAAGGTCCTTAGCAAAGACTATTGGTTGACTAATAGAATCAGGTGTGTAACTGCTTGGTTGGAACAAGACTATTGGTTGATCTATAGAATCAGGTGTGTAACTGCTTGGTTGGAACAAAGACCTGCACCTACACCGGACCTTTCTGGACCATGTTGCCGATCCCTGCTTTACACCTTTTCAGAGTCTTCTTTTTTTGGCCACAGTAGAGGATTAAGTGCTTTACTGTAGCTTGCTGAAGGGCATATCAGCAGTAGTTATGGGTGCATTGCTTGTTCACATTCCCCATCCAGATTTGGCTGGCTGGCTCTTTGATTTGGACTTTGTGGCTACAACAATGCTACTATTGACTTCAGGAAGCCACTACCTAGTGAGACACAGAGGCAAAAGTGATGTGAGGGCATAGCTAAAATTAGAGAAGCGAACTGAGAAAGTAGTAACGTAGAGTCTGTAAAGAGCCGTGTGCTGCAGAAGCAGGCTGCTACTGAGACATCCCCCTTTCCGTCCTAAGGCATCCCTCTAATGCAACACATGTGGGCAGCACAAAAATAATGGACAATTTTACATCCACAACAGTAAAGATGTCCTGTTTCTCTGGGGTTTTTTTTGTTTTGTTTTTTGACCAAGGTTGCTCAGGCTCTGTTTCTTCTGTCAGGGTTATATGATTTACAGTTCCAGCTGAGAAGACTCAGCAGACTTCTCCAGCTCTTCTTACTCTCCTAACGGCAGAGGGGAGCCCTTAAGGATTTATATGACTGATATATTTATTTATATTTATATAAATGCTATATTTAAAATCTTCCATTTAATAATAATTCTCTCTTCTAATTCTAATTTTAGCCCTGGTTTCTGTCAAGTTTGCTTCAGTAATGGAAGGGTTACTGTCCTGAAACCATGAAAATCGAGTTAGCCAATCAGATTTGTTGTTGTTGTTGTTGTTGTCTCTTGGCAGAGAAAGGGTTAGCTGGCTGGCTCCCTCATTGGCTAGGACTGCTAGAAGTCCTGTGCTTGTGTGTTTATTTAGAAAGTGACAGGTGAATCAGCCAATCATATTTTGCTGTTGCAGTGGGTGGGACAGAAAATATCGCCCTAGGCCTTCTAGAAGTCCAGACCGATCCACACGTGGGCTCACTCATATAAAAGAATGATGTGCGGTTGCTGAGGAGTCATTACTTGCGATTGGCTGACTCTTTCACATTGGACGATCCAAATCTACTAGTTTACTTAAACCAATCGAACCGCACATCACTAACGTTGGTCTGTGTATCAGACGAGCGCGACGAAGTTTATGCAGCATGGCTACAGTAGGAGATGAGAGCGATGTTGTAGCTAGCTTGTTAGCGTTACCCTTCTCAAGACGTGCTTTCGGGGAAAAGCAACAAGTGATTGGAAATGGAAGGCCAGCTGCCGCTCTTGTCTCGCTTGTGCTTCATCACCTCGCCTGTCTGGTGTTGACCATCCCCGTATCCACCCCTTCAGTTGAGTGGTCTTTCTCGGCCCTGAAGCTCATCAAGACGCACACCAGAAACACAACGTGACAGGATCGACTGGGAGCTTTGGCACTGGTGTCCATAGAAAAGGCCTTCTGATGGGACTTAAATCCAAGGACAAACTGCACGATGCTGCCATTGCCCACTTCACAAAGAAGGACCCACGGATGGACTTTATATTCAAGTAGCCTAATAAGGTCAGCTGCCTAATTTTATTTTACTCCAAATCAAAGCTGGCATATTCATTTGACATATTGCGATAGCGCTTCATAGCTGGTTAATACCACACTTTGCTCATGTAGCGTTAGGCCTACTATACTCAGTATCATGGCGTAAGGTTCGGCATATTTTGCATATGATTGTGTTGCGACTTTGCTCATGGCATATTCTGCATGTGAGGGTTGATTTTATCGTTATTTCTATTCTTTGCTCATGAATTGCTTTGACTTGAGCTGGTCAATTTGTAAAGATGAGGTTTTGTGATGCTGCACGCTAGCGCCGTCCATGGTGGTGTTTTAGGCCAGAAGCGGAGGCCATGTCATGTGACTTTTCATTATTTTCCAAGTATGGAGAGAGACATAGACTATTTGATAGCCAATAGATTTGATTTTGGTGGATCTTGAGGCACTGAGTTACTGGCGGTGTGTGTGTGTGTGTGTGCTCATCCAGAGAAGATCAGCACAGAGGGACATGATGTACATCATAAATAATGTGAGTCTTTACCCAAACGCAGTTCATTATCCCACTAGACCCTCACAACTCCCGCTTAAACAACGACGTTACCGGTTTTCCCTGAAGTTCATCTTCCTCGATGGGTGGCTGGAGTGTAAGTGCTTCTGACTGGTACGGTAAAATGACAAACAACTTTTGAAAATCAAATCCAATACCATGGGAGGAGACGGCGTTTGAAACCATCTCTATGGACACCATCACCATGGAAATGGCAAGGCTCTCAAAATAAGAGAAATCATAGGGTACCCTAATTATAAGTGTGGAATGAGCCTACACACACTCAATAGTTCCTTTGTTTCTAACTTTGTTTTTTGGGATTTTTTTCCCCTTTGTGAAAAAAAGAAGCCACAATAGCAGTAGCTAAATGAAGATGACCTCTGGGTCTTCAGGTGGGTGTCGAGGTCGATCCTGGAGCCGCATAACGGGAGGACGCCTGTGCATGGCAGCTTTTTACATGGAGAGGCACCTGCAGCCACCACACCACATGGTCCTTGCCAGGGGGTGGCCGGAGTCCAATGGCATGGAGAACCAAGACGATTGGGGACCACCCTCTGTTGCAGCCTTCATCCACCTTCACTGCCGTTGTGACCTGGCGACATCTTCCACCAGTTCCACCGTTGAGGTCTTTGTTGGATCCTGCTTCATCCGGAACCCCCCCCCCCCCATGACCTATCCGCCTTGGGTGACCCTACTAGGAGCCAAATGTGGCATATTATGTGAGTTATACTACATATGCTTCTTTATCGGGACACTTTATTATGCATTTATTCCTGAAATGTTCACCAGCGCTTGCTGTGGTTTCAGCCTCATTGTTTCTGCAGCAGCCAGGATTCCTCTTGACAGACAACACAGGTTCATGACACAAAAAGAAAGACGAATCATCAGCATGTTTTCCCTGTATAGAACCATCCATCCATTATCCAGACCGCTTATCCTGGTCTCGGTCGCGGGATGCTGGAGCCTATCCCAGCAGTCATTGGGCAGGTGGGGCCAATTCACCTGACCTACATGTCTTTGGACTGTGGGAGGACACCGGATATACTTAAAAATACAATTAGTCTTTGTCCATATCTGTGTAGGCATGTCCCGCTGAATGTCATGTTTGTATGTTTGTGGTATGTAGTTGTTCCTGTGTATGAATGTACATGGATATAGAAAGTTACTTCATTTTAATGTGCAGCTTGTGACAACACATTTCCCCACGAAGGACAACAATGAATCCATCTATCTATCTATCTATCTATCTATCTATCTATCTATCTATCTATCTATCTATCTATCTATCTATCTATCTATCTATCTATCTATCTATCTATCTATCTATCTATCTATCTATCTATCTATCTATCTATCTATCTATCTATCTATCTATCTATCTATCTATCTATGTAGTATATACCTACCCCCTACAGCCATGCCCCCAGACTTTTGTGGTAAAACAAAATGTGGTTTTTCTTATAAAATAATTGGTTGTCAAATAGTTTTTAAAAATATAATGCTTTACATCTTTTACTGAACTGTAATGAATGTATTATGCTACCCCACATTTATCCTTGAGGGTTCCCTGTTGTTCTTCCTGAGGTGTCGGCTAATCTGTTTTAATAATTATTTGATGCCCCGTGTCTATATGTGACCCGCCTCTTTGTTGTCACCTGTATCTCGAATACGATGAAATCATTCAGTCGATATGTTTTACATTTGCATGTCAGGTTGGTTCTGGTGTTACTGTGTGAGCAGTAATGCTCCAGAAACTCATTTATTCGGCGGCGGCGTTTCAGTCAGTCAGATCTCCCTCAGTCGGGGTCGACTGATGGAAACAGGCCGCGTAATCAATCAGTTTCTGGAGCGTTTCAGTGTGAAGACCTTACTGCTTTGTTTTAGTTTGGCAGTTTTTGTTGTGCACCTTCATAATGTTTTCTGGATGTGTGCATACTTGGTTCCTGTGCCTTTACTCTGTAAGCAGCCAGGGTTTAACAGGGACATCGATCTGTTTCACCCGCCATGTTATCATGTGAGGGTCACAACAATCAAGGCAATTACGATGGTGGCAGTGATTGCAGTGATGATGGCGGTAATGTTAGTGATGGTGCTAGCCATGAAGGCAGACTTTTTTTTGTTTTTAATAAATTCACTTCTCGTTTTTCCACTTATCCCACCTGATCAACCCAATGGCATATGGCCGGAACTCTTGTCGAATAACTCCCCTGGCTCATGTTTCCACAGGAAGGAGATAGTCGTAACACCAGCTTCCTTCAAACTTGTGTCGGCTGCTCTCGCAAGTTTACATGCTGAAGCCTCCTCGCATGGATTGCGTCACCTTCAGGCCGCGAAGGAGGCGCAGGGAGAATGCTTTCGGTTGCTTGGCTGCAGGTGCCCGGATGGGCCAGATGGGTTGCTGGAGAACGACGAGTCCCCGAACACTACACCGACCTACACCCACTATCCCTCAGGTAAGGGTGGCCTAATGCAGTGGTTCTCAACCTTTTTGGGGTCCTGGACCCCCTGCGTATTTTTGATCTACCCTGAGGACCCCTCCACCTGATCTTGGGGGAGGGGGGGGTTGCAATTTGATAGAAACAGTAGAAACTGCATTTTAAATTGCATTATAGCATTTATTCACTCTTTGGGGCAAAAATAAGAGCTTTCAGTTGTAACTTAGATATAGTTAACAAAACAGAATTCTTATGCAGTAACTTTCAGATATATGTAACAAAACAGAATATGTATTCAGTAACTTTCAGATATATGTAACAAAACAGAAAATGTATTCAGTAACTTTCAGATATATGTAACAACACAGAATATGTATTCAGTAACTTTCAGATATATGTAACAACAGAATTTTTATGCAGTAACTTTTAACAACGCAAACAGGAGCGAGATCTCTTATTAAAATACAATAAATTACACTTGTGAAACAGATGTAATTAGAGAAAAAAGTCCTGTTACCCTTTATAGTTTAGGTAGATAAAGGTCTCAGTCACATTTGAGTAAAATAATCCTATTTCTATAAATGTCATAGGATCTTTTTTTTTAAAAGATATTTTATTTTCACGGACCCCTTGCAATTACACCACGGACCACTGGGGGTCCGCGGACCCCCGGTTGAGAAACACTGACCTAATGAATGCCTTACCCCGTGACCGGTTACGGCGAGTCTGGGATACGAACCTCCCAGTCACATGACGAGCAGGTTGCAAGAACGGCGGTTTATTCTGCTTGGCCATCAGAGCGACCATGATGGCAGACTTAATGGTTGAACGATGATGTAATGGGGCAATGGTTAGCACAGTCGCCTCACAGCAAGAAGGTCCTGGGTTTGAGCCCCGGGTTAGTCCAACTTTGGGAGTCGTCCCGGGTCGTCCTCTGTGTGGAGTTTGCATGTTCTCCCCGTGTCTGTGTGGGTTTCCTCCGGGTGCTCCGGTTTCCTCCCACAGTCCAAAGACATGGAGGTCAGGTGAATCGGCCGTACTAAATTGTCCCTAGGTGTGAATGTGTTGGTCCTGTGACGGCCTGGCGGCCTGTCCAGGGTGTCTCCCCGCCTGCCACCCAATGACTGCTGGGATAGGCTCCAGTTTCCCCGCGACTCCAGTTAGGATAAGCGGCTTGGATGATGGATGGACGATGATGTAATGCTGATCTGATGATGGTGCCACTCCTTGAGGACGCAAGTAAAGGCTGATGAGGGTAGATGCAAACAGATACACACACACACACACACACACACACACACGCACTTACTGTGATTCAACACGTCGTGTGTCTGTCTCTAATGCACGAAACCAACCAGAACCAGGGAAAGAGAAAACATGGGGAACATGAAGAAGTTACCGGAAAACAGATGTACGTCACACTGTGACCTTTATTCTATCGCGACCTGTTCCTTTCTCTGCTCCCATTTTCCTCCTTATGGGCCGCGCCGCTCCTCTTCTCACATTATCTTGCGGGGACATCTTTGTTCCCTCAGTGGACTGAAGGTGTGAGGACGGTTGCCATGGTCACTGAACTGTAGGGCTTCTGGTCCGTCATTTAAGCCAGTTAAGTAAGTTCATTAAACTAAACCAAACTAAACATACTCACAATAAACAAGTAGCCTTATCTGATAGATATGCTGTGCCTTGCAACTCCACTTTATGAAGACTTGCTTTATGGAGATGCTGTCCATCCATCCATCCGTCCGTCCATCCATCCATCCATCCATCCATCTATGTCGTAAATGAAGGTAAATGAACTGCATTTAGTGCTTTTCTAGTCTACCGACCACTCAGGGCTTTACAGTGGATGCCTCACTTTCACCCATTCACACACACATCCACACACTGATGGTGGAGGCTGCCCTGCAAGGCCCCAACCTGCTCATCAGGAGCAGTTAGGGGTTCAGTGTCTTGCTCAAGGCCACATCGACACGGTCTCTTGGAGGAGCGGAGGATCGAACCTTGCAATTACTGGACGACCCGCTCTACCTCCTGAGCCATGCTGCCCTGCATGTTTAAACCCATTTAAACTTAAGACCTGTTGAAACCATTTGTTTCCTTAAGTGAAAAGTAACGCCGAGGAATCTTTTTGACCATTTCTTCCACAGCTGAAGAATCCAATAAAGGGTCCACAGATCCCATACCCTCGCGTCGGAGCCGTTCCCTGTGACGTTTGTCCATGGAAAGCTCAGCCGACGAGCTGCCATCTTTAGAGCATTACAGTACAGACTTTGACCATAAGGCACTCAGGAAGTAAGAGCCCAGCTGCTGAGGGTCCTGCCTTCAAAACCAATATACATGAAAAATGAAGACCTCACAATCCATATTCATTCAGTTTCACACCATAATTGCCTGCACACTTGACTTGGTACGTAACTTCATTCCTGAACTACACTAACAGCAAGTTTTGAGTTTAGTTTGTTTTAATCTGATAATGCTGCCGCAGCCACAAGCTGCAAAACTTCCCTTTTCTTACATCTGACCGTTTCTGGAATAGTTCAGTCTCGGCACGAACTCAGACAAGGTCAAAATATACAGTTAAAATAATTACATACAGACGTCCGGGTGGCTTAGCGGTCTATCTTGTTTCCTACCAACACAGGGATCGCCAGTTCGAATCCCCGTGTTACCTCCAGCTTGGTCGGACGTCCCTACAGACACAATTGGCCATGTCTGCGCGTGGGAAGCCGGATGTGGGTGTGTGTCCCGGTCGCTGCACTAGCGCCTCCTCTGGTCGGTCGGGGCATCTGTTCAGGGGGGAGGGAGAACTGGGATGAATAGCGTGATCCTCTCACGTGCTACGTCCCCCTGGTGAAACTCCTCACTGTCAGGTGAAAAGAAGCGGCCGGTGACTCCACATGTATCGGAGGAGATGTGGTAGTCTGCAGCCCTCCCTGGATCGGTAGAGGGGTTGGAGCAGCGTCTGGGACGGCTCAGAAGAGTGGGGCAATTGGCCGGATACAATTGGGGAGAAAAAGGGGGAACCCCCCCCCCCCACAAAAAAAATCACATAATAGATTCTCCTCTACGTCTGTCCATGAATGTCCGACATGCAAAAAGTTTTGCAAGCGTATCGTCAAAAGTCATACCCCCCATTAGTTACAACCTCCTGAAATGCAAGCCTTGTATGGAGCCCCAAGGTACATTTCTACCATACTTGAATCCTTAGGATTTTTATTCCCCTGCAATATGCTGGGACTTCCCTTAAAGTAAGACAGTGTTTTTAAACAACGTGATCAGATAAGAATTAGCCAAAAAAAAAAAACACACACACACAAAAGGGTTGGGATTAGGGTGGAGTTTTCATCCACGGTTGGTTATTTCACACAATAAATGCTAGCTCTGGCCATGCAGTGTCATACAGAGTTTGCCTCGTTCTATCAGTTTGATTTCGCCTCCGAAGTTCAGGTCCTGTCGGTGGGATGTTGCTGAGAAGCAGGATCAATTCATCATTAGAAGGCTTCAATGGAGGACCCGTTCATTCGAGCTCGCTGTGATTTACCAAGTACATTTTATCATAGGTGATCGAACGGCTTGGCCTTGTTTCATTACGGACCCCCCACCTCTTAGGGAGCGCACACCGGAATTGATTTCCGCAGTGATCTAACTGCGAGTAGAGACTGCTGTGTCATCTATCATTTTCCCCGCATCCATCCTGTGCCTCTGCTTGCATTTTATCAATACTATCAACTCTCCATTTATCATCCGGCCATGGTGCCGCGAGCCGGCAGTTGCTCATCCTGTCTGTCGCAAAGCCTCGACCGCTGTCTTTTAGTGGCTTAGTCGTTATTTCTCTGCCAAGTACCAATGTTTGGTGGCAATCAGGTCAACAATTAAAGCAGTTTTAAGAAAGGCTCAGTATGGATCTTTTTTCATTAGTCACCTTTCACTGTGAAATGAGGTTACAGCTGAGCTAGAGGCCCGAAAGCATACACTTATAGTGTTTGTATTGAACAAACAAGTAATTAGAATTCATATTATTTGATGATTTGTGCCAGAATATTTTTCTTTGAGACATTGAATCTCAAACACAGATGGGGTGTCTCCATCCATCCATCCAGCCATCTATGAAATATATACCCACTTAATCCATTTCAGGGTAACAGGGAGCTGGAGCCAATCCCAGCAGGCCCATTCAGCAATAATCTAAATGCCGAGGAAACCATTTCAGAGGTTCAGCTACTGATCTGCAAAGTCAGGAAGATCCTGTCTAGAATGATATTGCGATGGACGCGGTACACCGCACCACTGACCTCTTAAACTTAATCAGAATCAGAATCATGTTTATTGGCCCTGTAGGTTTGCACATATGTACATGGAATTTGACTCCGGTTTCGCGGCTCTCTCAGTGTACTTAACATAGAATAACAACACTACAACACAACAATCTTCAGATATATACACAAGGATTGACTATATACAGGTGAAATAAGAGGTGATAAAGTGCAGTGGTGCAGAGAATATATCAGATGCTGAAATAGATGTTAGCAGGTTACTTACATACATGCCTGAGGTAGATGGACATGACAGAGCGTACCAGTATACATACAGTGTACAGTACAGTATGTACAACATGGTTGGATTCATTTGGCAGTGTTGAGCATTCATTTGAATGACAGCCCGTGGAAAGAAACTGTTTTTATATCTGGTTGTTTCGGGGTACAGTGCTCTGTGGCACCTGTCAGAGGGGAGGAGTTGGAACAGGTTGTGACCAGGATGTGATGGGTCTGCAGTGATGTTGCCTGCCTGTTTCCTGACACTGGAGGTGTATAAGTCCTGAATGGAGGGCAGGTTGGCACCAGGGATTTTCTCTTCAGACTTAACTGTCCATCGTAGTCCGTCCCTGTCCTGTTTGGTAGCCGAACCAAACCAGACTGTGATGGATGTGCAGTGGACAGACTGGATTATTACAGCATAAAATTGAATCAGCAATTCCTGAGGCAGGTTGAATTTCTTGAGCTGGCGGAGAAAGTACATCCTCTGCTGGGCCTTTTTGATGATTGTGTCTATGCTGGATGCCCACCTTAGGTCCTGAGAGATTGTGGAACCCAGAAATCTGTAGGTTTTCTCCATAGACACCATGCTATTGAGTATGGTGGTGGTGGGGGGGGGGGAACTCCCCCTGAAGTCCACTGTCATTTCCACAGTTTTGAGCGTATTCATCTCCAGGTCGTTATGGCCGCAACAGAGGGTCAGTTGATCAACCTCCCGTCTATATGCAGACTTGTCACCATCCTGGATAAGGCCAATAATGGTTGTGTCCGCCGCAAACTTCCAGAGTTTAACAGACGGGTCACCTGAGGTGCAGTCATTTTTTGTAGAGGGAGAAGAGTGGAGGGGAGAGCACACATTACTGGGGGGTGCCAGTGCTGATTGTATGTGTGCTGGATCAATCAATCAATCAATCAATCAATCAATCAATCAATCAATCAATAAGTCAATCATGTTGCATGTTGATGTACCCAGCTCCCAGCCATAAAAGACATTTATCACAAACACTGCCTTCGAAGGGGTCTCAGCATCAGCAGAGATCCCACCCACCCCAACCATGGACTGTTTCCCCCCTGCGCTCTGGGAGGCGCTACAGGAGCCTCAGAGCCCGCACTACCAGGCTCAAAAACAGCTTCTTTCAACAGGTTGTTGCCCACCTGAACCTGGCTACCCACTGAATGTCCGTACATATTTTTAGATATTTTGTACTCTTGCTCTTTTTTTAACTTATTTTTAGCTTTGTTCTTCATGTGTGTATATCTCATACTGTGTTTGCTGTGTTTGTCTGTGTCTGTCTCGCACTGTTTGGTGAAGCCACAGCCCTCATTTCATTTTTAACATGTGCATGCACGTTGTTTTAATGACAATAAATTGAATTGAATTGAATTGAATTGAATTGAATTGAAGTTTCCCCAGCCTCACCAGCTGCCTTCAGTATATCAGGACGTTTTTAATCCACTGGCAGATGGGGGCTGCTAAAGTGAGCCGGGTGAGTTTGGAAAGGAGGATATCTGGGATGATGGTTTTAACGCTGAGCTGAAGTCCCTTGCATACAGGATGGTCTCCTGTAGTTGGTAATGTCTTCCAAACCTCTCCAGACTGATGATGGGTCATTGGCCAAAAACCTGTTTTTCACCTTTTCAGAGTAGCAGCTTTTTGCCACTCTGATCTCCTTTGTGAGTGTATTTCTGGCTTTGTTATACCAGATCCTGTCTCCACCCCTGTGGGCTTCCTGTTTGGCCTGACAAAGCTGCCTGAGTTTTGCTGTGAACCAGGGCTTATTGTTGTTAAAGGTACAGAAGGTTTTGGTGGGCACACAAATGTCCTCACAAAAGTTAATGTAAGCTGTCACAGTGTCAGTAAATTTGTCCAGGTCTGTAGATGCAGCCTCAGAAACACCCCAGTCAGTGCAGTCAAGGCAGGCCTGGAGCTCCAGTTTTATCTCATTGGTCCATTTCCTCACAGTTTTAACCACCGGCTTTGCAGATTTTAGTTTGTGCCTGTAGGTTGGGATGAGATGAATCAGACAGTGATCAGAGAGTCCCAGAGCTGCACGGGGGACAGAGCAATAGGCGTCCTTTAATACTGGGTAGCAATGAGTGTTTTTGTCCCTGGTGGGACATTTAACATGCTGTCTGTATTTTGGCAGTTCAAGGGTGAGGTTTGATCTGTGAAAATCCCCAAGGATAATGAGTAGGGAGTCTGGATATTTGTGCTCCATATTTGTAATTTATAATCAGCCTGGTGTTTTGATGTCTCTTTAACACAGGCTGTGACCCCCAAACTGGGAGAGTGGCTCCAGCAGATTCCCGGAACAACATCTGAGGTCTCCGTCCAGAAGAGTGCGGTCCTAGGAACAGCTAAGATACTGAGCAGAATCCTCAAACTCCCAGGTCCCTGGTAGAGGACCTGAGCTTGAGGAAGACACACACCACTGAAAAAAGGGTGGGAGGGAGATTTATCTTTGTGTGTATATATATATATATATATATATATATATATATATACACACACACACACACACATACAAACCGTGTATGTGTATATATATATACATACACATACACACACAGTGGTGTTTGAAAGTTTGTGAACCCTTTAGAATTTTCTATATTTCTGCATAAATATGACCTAAAACATCATCAGATTTTCACGCAAGTCCTAAAAGCCTAAAAGATATAAAGAGAACCTGATTAAACAAATGAGACAAAAATATTACACTTGGTCATTTATTTATTGAGGAAAATGATCCAATATTACTTACCTGTGAGTAGCAAAAGTATGTTACCCTCTAGGATTAGCAGTTCATTTGAAGGTGAAATTGGAATCAAGTGTTTTCAATCAATGGGATGATAATCAGGTGTGAGCGGGGCCCGGACACCCTGTTTCATTTAAAGAACCGGGATCTATCAAAGTCTGATCTTCACAACACATGTTTGTGGAGGTGTATCATGGCAAGAACAGAGGAGATTTCTGAGGACCTTAGAAAAAGCGTTGTTGATGCTCATCAGGCTGGAAAAGGTTTCAAAACCATCTCTAAAGAGTTTGGACTCCACCAATCCACAGTCAGACAGACTGTGTACAAATGGAGGAAATTCAAGACCACTGTTACCCTCCCCAGGAGTGGTCGACCATCAAAGATCACTCCAAGAGCAAGGCGTGTAATAGCTGGCCAGGTCACAAAGGGACCCAGAGTAACGTCTAAGCAACTCAAGGCCTCTCTCACATTGGCTAATGTTAATGTTCATGAGTCCACCATCAGGAGGACACTGAACAACAATGGTGTGCATGGCAGGGTTGCAAGGAGAAAGCCACTGCTCTCCAAAAACAACATTGCTGCCTGTCTGCAGTTTGCTGAAGATCATGTGGACAAGCCAGAAGGCTATTGGAAAACTGTTTTGTGGATGGATGAGACCAAAACAGAACTTCTTGGTTTAAATGAGAAGCGTTTGGAGAAAGGAAAACACTGCATCCCAGCATAAGAATCTTATCCCATCTGTGAAACATGGTGGTGGTAGTATCATGGTTGGGGCCTGTTTTGCTGCGTCTGGGACAGGACGGCTTGCCATCATTGATGGAACAATGAATTCTGAATTATACCAGCGAATTCTTAAGGAAAATGTCAAGACATCTGTCCGTGAACTGAATCTCAAGAGAACGTGGGTCATGCAGCAAGACCACGACCCTAAGCACACAAGTCCTTCTACCAAAGAAGAATAAAGTTAATGTTTTGGAATGGCCAAGTCAAAGTCCTGACCTTAATCCAATCAAAATGTTGTGGAAGGGCCGGAAGCGAGCAGTTCATGTGAGGAAACCCACCAACATCCCAGAGTTGAAGTTGTTCTGTACAGAGGAATGGGCTAAAATTCCTCCAAGCCGATGTGCAGGACTGATCAACAGTTACCAGAAACGTTTAGTTGCAGTTATTGCTGCACTTTCACACCAGATACTGAAAGAAAAGGTTCACATACTTTTGCCACTCACAGATATGTAATATTGGATAATTTTCCTCAATAAATAAATGACTGAGTATGATATTTTTGTCTCGTTTGTTTAATTGGGTTGTCTTTATCTACTTTTAGGACTTGTGTGAAAATCTGATGATGTTTTTGGTCATATCTATGCAGAAATATAGAAAATTCTAAAGGGTTCACAAACTTTTAAGCACCACTGTATGTATGTATGTATATATATATATATATATATATATATATATATATATATCTTTCAACACAGATACAGGGAAAATGCATTGCATTTAAACTTTTTTAATGCATTAAAACTTTTTTTTCCTGTATCTGTGTTGATATTCTGCTCCTCATTAGTTGAGCACTTATAACACCATTGACGGTTTCGGGAAAAAACGCTATACATATATGAATGAATGTTCTGACTCAAATGTATGGCATGGAAAGCCAGCTATTATAGATAGTAGGTGCACGAATATAGCATCAAAAGCCATGTTGTGTAAAGGGAAGCATACGGGTCAATACTGAAGGGCAGTGGGTCTGTGCAGCTATGTGAGGACAAAAAGATGGAGGAGGACGGAAGAATAACCTCTGCTGGGAGGTGTAAAAATAGCGTCTTGTTTGTAATTAAAAGAGCGGGCTTCTGCGGCATGCTCCTCAAGCCAGCCGGCGTAGGCAAATTGGCGAACTGCAGAATGGGAGAGACAGACAAGGAGCGTAATAGCAGCGGAGAGTGAGAATGAAAGAGAGAAGTGGATAAAGGGAGAGAAATCTACTGTGAAGGGGGACGATTTTACGGTTCATGGTACACCGAATCTGCAGAACTGCTGCATAAAAAGCTTTTTTTTTGTTTTTTTTGCAGAGGGTACATGAGGGCTGGAGCTATTTGCTGGACACACTTGATCTTCCCTCTTCTATTTTCTAACATTATTATACCATTACAGATGACTGGTTACCCATAACTGGATCCCAACCATTTGGAAAACATCTCTCCTTGGTCAGAAGGATAAAAACCCTCCCGAAGGAAGTAATGCTTTGAATTAGATTTGCTTCCCATCCGGCCGCGGCATCCTTAAACTCAACACCCCGCAGACCTTTTGCTTGGAGCTGCAGCAAATCAATGTCCCCATTAAACGTTACAACAAAGCATCATTGTATTTCCATTGTGCGTGTCTGTGTGGCTTTGTGCGTGCCTGCATATGTGTATTTGCGCCATCCCTGAAGACCGAGTGCAGTTCCATCGCGCTAATCCCGTTGTCGAGCCTCTTTTCTTACGCTTGACTCACGAATACAGAAACAGAAGAGAGAGAAGAGCGATAGTAAACGAGTAATAGTACGAGTAAAAGAGACAAACACACACATAGAAACCTTTGCCATGCGGTCTGATGTCACACACGCTGCCTAAACAGAAGATCCGCGTCCCCTCGAGCCCAATCATAACACATCCTCGGGCCGGAGCCCGGCTCCGCGAGTCCCCCTGTGGCCTCCATTTATCTGGCAGATATACATAGTTTTCATATTTATCGTGGACAGACGCGCCGCTCGGGGAGGACTCTGTCGACTGACCTTACCGTGGGTAACGTGTCGAGAGAAGCCTTGTGTGGACACAGGTTTTAATTGGTTCACCTGCTCTCTGCAGGGATGGCTGCAGAAATGTGGAGCTCCGGAGGGCAGTTTATCACCACTTTCCTTCTAGAAGCCACGCACGATTTGCTTCAAATCCTCCAGGTCCAGGTGGTGTGAACTGAATTATTAACTGGTTTTCAGTATAGGACCGATCAAATCCAATATGTGATTCGTCCTCTAGTCTGGGAACTACGGAGGAGCCACGGGGAGCTCGGCTCCTCCTGGAGAGCGAGGAGCTCCTCTGAAAAAATTGGAAATTTTGGGAGGTCCCTGAAATAATGATTCCCACACTGTTCTGTCAGAGTTTTGCAGTGTGCATTTCTATATAGTTTCCGATTGCATTTAATCGTGTTGTACGTGCATCCTTAAACTGACCCCGTTATAAACTTGTGTGTTTATAATGGGGGTAATTCATCACTCGTTCACTATGAAGATCCAGCTAGTATGCTATTTCTACAGTCCCCATCCAGACATGGTGGCACAATAGATAACTGATCATTAAGAGGATCGTTTATTTTCATTGACATTCACCATGCACATCCTATTGTGTGTTATAGGCTGGCTCAAAACTAGGCCCAAAACTGTCATGTTCAGCATTGTTTGCTGAATCTTCAGCATACCGAGTGCCGCACTTTGACCATTTCTCGCTTTGCATTTTGAACCTGCACTTTAAACCCTTTTCTTCGATTCATGGTGTTCTGTTTTTTCATGGTTAGTTTTGGTGGGCTCAGTTTTAAAGAGGCTAATCTTGCATGACGCTCCTCGTCTGACTGTTCGAGTGTCTACTTTGTGTTAAAGAGACCCACGTTCTGCGAAATATGAGGCATACATGATTTTATTCCACAGGTGCTGTTCCAGTGAGTTATCACGGTATGAAATAGTGGCACCTATTGATTGAATTTCAGCATGTTTTATTGGATTGCTCTGCCTCCGTCCCTATCAGCCTTTCTTTTGTTTAACCAGCCTTGGCTATTTCATTCCCCTATGTGTTTTTTTCTTTTTTCATTTTTTTCTCCTCGATTGTACTTGCCAGTATAAGCAGGCCAGGATAACCGCACTTAACCAGGGCCTGGTTAATGTGGGATTTCTCCCCTTCCCCGGGCGCTGTGTCGGTGGGGGCGTTGTCAGCTCGGTGGTCCAGCGTCCTGATGACTCCTAGTCTGTGCTCCAGTGGATGATGAGAGTCAAACCTTAAGTGCTGATCAGTATGTGTTGGTCTACGGTAAACATCAACAATCAAATGTCCCCTATCACCAATTGCAATTTGACAGTCTAAGAAGTGGTTTCGGTCGTTATGCCACTGTATCGTACTGTATTGTTTATAAGGGTGGAGATACCTTCAGTCAGGTCAGACTGAAGAGGTCACTTAGATGAGTGATTAAACATATATGTCAATTAAATGTTGTATCCAGATGAGCTGATTCAATCTTCCTTGATTTTCTTACCGGGATGACCGAGCATGCAGCAAGACAAGTAAGAAGAACAGCTGACGGCCTTGTACTGCAGCGAAAGGTTGTAGAAGATGGGAAGATCATCTAATGAAACCGTCTCCAGCCCTATGAATGGTGTCAAGCAGTACTACATCGTTTGGAAATGACATGATAAGATAACACACTTCTCACACAACCACTCAAATAAGTTCCACTGACACGAAAAATACACCAGTCCATCCCATCCAGTGGGAGTAGCATTCACTAATGTGGTGTTTTTGCAGTAAGCGATTTATTTGGTGGTGCTTAACCCCGGTGCTTTTGGTTTCCGTGGCGCCACAGAAGAACAGAAGAGGAAAAGCACAGAGGTCAGTTCTGATGACAGCCCTGCGTCTGAGTCCGGTCGGATAAGTCCTCTGGCCTCGTTAATGGAAGAGATGGAGCAGGTGCCCCTGAGAGGTCCTGAGGGCACCATCACAGCGATAACTGATGACAGCACTGAAAGTGGAGATTGGTCGGCTGTTGAGTATGATGAGCACCGGTGGCCGGCAAAGGCCGTTGCTGTTAATGATGAGCAACAAGACATCGAAGTAGAGTTTCTGCCCCCCCATGGCCCAACAGCACATCTTCACCCAAAGCATGGGAGGAAGGATATATCTTGTTTCTGCCCAGTTTCAGACATTCTGATAATGCTTCAGGGAAAGTCAGCCCCCCCATCAATCCAGCTGCACAAGACAGCTTTACAGGACAGACTCTAAAGTAGTGGACCTCATAGAGGAGGAGCATGTCCATCATCTGCTGCCCAATACCAAAGTTATGCAGGTCAGACAAGCAAAACAAACAAAACAAAACTATCCATTCATTACAATAACATTTTAAAACATTACATTAAATTAGATTCAATTAAGTTGGATTAGATTAGAATACACAAGGGCATGGTTTCATTTTTGGAAATGTTCTGAATTTTATGTTTTATGTTTCAAACAACATGTCTGCCCCTTCACAGTTCACCTCTAACCCCATTGTAGTAGCCACCTTGAAGATCTGGGCACAGGTCAGGCGCCATTTTGGTTGATCTTCCCTCCCCCAAGCAACTCAAATGTGTAACGATCACTTGTTTCTGCCAGCCAAGATGGATCCTCGGTATTCCTTGCTAGAAAGGAGAGGTCTCCGCTGCCTGGGAGATTTGTATATAGATGGTCTATTTGCCAGTTTTGGTCAACTTGCGTGCGGCCTTTAACTTAGATCGTTCTGATTTCTTCAGATTCCTTCAGCGCCGAAATTTAGGTAAAACTCACTCCCCCATCTTCCCTCAAATCCCCCCTCCTAGTAGCATAGACTTATTACTCAAGGTGGGAACCTTATCCAAGGGCCATGTCTCCTATTTCTACGACCTTTTATCCCAAGCGGATGATACGGTCATTAATAACATAAGAGTTTGTTGGGGAAAAGAACTGCAGACCACTTTTTCAGATGCTCCCTGGAAAAAGGCTCTGGAAGCTGTCGACTCCTCCGCTAGCCGTGCTAGGCTCAGTCTCATACGGTTCCCAGTAGCTCATAGACTCCATTATAGCAAGGCTAAGCTCGCCAGCCTTTACCCAAGCGAAGTGGATGAACGTTGTGAAAGACGTTCCCTCGCCCCTTGCGATTTGGCTCATATGTTCTGGTCATGTCCCAAACTAACTGGCTTCTGGCACTCATTTTTTTAAACATGATTTCAGAAATTTTAAAGTTGAAAATCTGTCCGTCCCCTCACATAGCAATATTTGGTAGACCCCCCCAGACGAAATCACTACAACGGCTATCCAATCTCATATCATTGCCTTTGCCTCTTTAATCGCCCGTAGAAAAATCCTCATCCTCTGGAAATCCTCTCAGCCACGCTCTATTAAAGCGTGGCTACGGGACATGTTGTTTCTACTTAAACTGGAAAAAATAAAGCGTACACTGAGGGGCTCCTCTGACGGGTTTTATTCTCACCGGAAGCCATTGATTGAATATGTTGATTGCCTCCCTCCTGGCGAGGTGGCGCCATAGAAATGGGGCTTGGGCCGGCCTGGGGTGAACGACTACCTTGCGGCTTGCCCACCACATACACAGCCAGCAGTGACCCAACCTCATGAAGCCTAAAAAGACCATTAAAATTACTCAGATGCTAGTACAGCAGCCGTTCTTTTATTTATTTATTTATTTGCTTCTTTTATTTTATGTATTTTGTATTTTTTATTAAATTTTTTTACTTATCTAATTTTTTTCTTTTGTTTCCTTTTTTGTGTTTATGTTTAACCTACTGTAATGTGGTTTAATTCTGTTCTGAGAAGGGGCCTGCCGGACGGGGTGGGAGTAGATAGAGGGGAGCAGGATGTGGGTAAATGGGATTTGGTGATGTTAAAATGTTAAAAAAAATATATGAAAGATTCTTTCAGCTGTAATTGTTCAGTTGTATTTGTTTTCATTGAAAAAATAAACAAAAATAAAAGGCAGAAACATGATAAATAAAGCAACAGTTTTAACTGAAAAACAAAATGTCTTGAGTAGAGAGTCAAATAATAACAGTAACAGTGTCACCAATTTTTTTTTCCCCCAATGTTTTTCAGCAAGCCAACGAAAAGCAGGCCACCTAGCAGGGGCACCTCGTTCCCTGTAGAAGGTGGGCCCCTGGCCCCCAACAGACACAATGGGGAAATGTTGTTTTAACAAAGAAAAGAAATAGCAAGTTTCTTACTCTCGCCCCCCCCTGTCAGATTTTTGTCAACACCGTCAGATGTTCATTTTTGTTAATTTTCTAAGAAAATAAGTTACTATTTGTTAAGAACATACTGTGAATCAGTTAAAAGACCAACAATGTATGTCTAATTGGAATTTTCTGTGTTTAGCAATATTGTTTTATGTGCTTAATGGTAAAAACAAAGTTTGGTTATAAAGGGCTTTTGAAACTGTGGTCTTCACATTAGTATCGAAATAGTAGCAAAAATTGGGGTAACACTTTAGTATGGGGAACATCAAAAAACTTAATTACTAGTGAATTAGTAATGATCAAGATGTCACTTTAGTATGGGGAACATATTCTAAGTAACAAAAACTTAATTTACGGTAATGTAACACTATGAATACTTGTAGTTTTGTGTGTTGTTATGTAAGAACAGAGCATATTCATTAAGTGTTAGTAAGGGAGAATAACTCTTCTTGTGGTACTACCACCTTATAAAGGCCATACTAAGCAAAGCATATTGAGATGGTACTACTAATAAGCAATAATTCTGAGGTTATAGAGGGAAAACTCATAGTTAATGGCTTACTGGTTGTATAATAAGGCCATGCAGAATAAGGCATTAATGAGTATGTAATAATGACCAATTAAGAGCCAATATGTTGCTAATTTGCATGCTAATAAGCACCTAATTAATGGTGACTACGTTCCCCATACTAAAGTGTTACCAAAATTGGTAACAAAAATATGTGTAACTGTGCACCAATGTTAGATACTTCAGGACTTTAAACAGCTTTTAGACTTAATTTAAATTAAAATCTTTTTTTGTGTGGATCTGACGATGCTGACGTGGATGATGTTATGAATGGAATAAAGGTAATTTTCTAAAAAACTTTTCCCTTCGCATGATTCGATTGCTGAAGCTTATGTCTACTAGAATATACTTTCAAATGCAATAAGTACTAAAACAAAAACAACAAAATTCTTAACAGGTTTTGTGCCAAGTCTCAAGAATGGATGAAATATCTCAGTGTTTATTGGACCGAAGACTTTCATGAATATATGTTTGTGTCTCCAGGCATCTGTGTGTGGTGACTGGCAGGCCTCTCAAAGGGGGAACATGATGAAAGGATCAGCGGAGTTTCATTCATCACGGTGACTCATCCGACTGCACGCCTTCGGATTATGAGGTAGATATAATGAGCTAGTTTTACTCTTTTATGCAGAGTTTCCAAGACAGGAAGTAGGCAGGCTAAAACTTGTGGAATCAAAATTAATAATTTTGTGATTTAGACTCGTCTGTTAGGCAGATTAGTGTCATTCATTCATCCATTATCCAAACCGCTTATCCATACCCAGGGATGCTGGAGCCTATCCCAGCAGCCATTGAGCGGCAGGCAGGGAAACACCCTGGACAGGCCGCCATGCCATCACAGGGCCCACACACACACACACACCTAGGGACAAATTAGTACGGCCGAGTCACCTGACCTACATGTCTTTGGACTGTGAGAGGAAACCGGAGCCCCCGGAGGAAACCCACGCAGACACGAGGAGAACATGCAAACTCCACACAGAGGACGACCCGGGGCGACCCCCAAGGTTGGACTACCCCAGTGTCCGAACCCAGGACCTTCTTGCTGTTAAGCGATCGTGCTAACCACTGCGCCAACCATGCCGCCCAGGTTAGTGTAAGATTATTTTTTCCTTTTTTCAAATCACAAGATGGTCAATAACCTAGTAGTTAGATATCTAACTGTGGCTGGTTAAACAGGTCAACATTTTCAGGAAATGTGTTCAGGTTCCATAAAAACTTTTCACAGTGGTTTTCCATACTCACTAGACTCTAGGTACCGAAGACTCTTTTCTGAGTCCTCTTTCACCACCATGATTCAGTTAATCCAAATTTTTTTCACATTAGGCCTAAATAGGACCTACGCTGGCTGACTTTATGCTAAAAGAAAGGGCACCTTTTACATATACAACTAGACGAGCTAGAGTTAGAATAGAGCAAAATGAGATTTGAACACTCCAATATATAATAAGTATTGCTCGCTGGTGGAGTAGATTGTAAGAAGAGAGAGTTCGCTATGGGTTGTTGCTTCCTGCATCAGTTTCCTATCTGGAGGCAAACGGAGTATATCCACGTTCAGTTTTACTTCGTACCTGTGTGAATGAGTTCATATCCCTGTGTGTACCCATACTGTTGCGTGCACTGACTTCGCGTCGACATGACCGCGGGGGTGTTTTCAGTGCAGGGACTGATTGATAGACGGGGCACCCCCCCCCCGATGCTGTGCAAAAAGTCCCCAACTGATCTATCATCGTGAGCTCCGCCTATGCTTTGAAGGCCTTACTGAATCACACTGACTAACTGCTGCCTCGTAGACCGTGTAACTTCATCCAGGAGGAGGGGGGGGGTCGGGGAGATGGAGTCCAAAATAGTTTTACAGAACATATTGTGAGCAGCAGATCCAAGCTGCTTTACATCTGACTCGACTGGTTGTGTGTTGGGAGAAGGAGCCACAGTAGGAGATTGGGGGTGAGGGGGGGTGGGGGGGTTGTTGTGGTTTCCGCGTTGCTCAACAGCTTGTGACATTTGGGCCCCATATCCCACCACCCTCCGATTAAGTTTAAGTGAATTTCTCCTCAAACCGCCTTTGAATACAGACGTGTAAACGGTGAAATGTTTGCAGTTTACGTGTTAAGTACTTATCAGGGAAGTATTGAAATAGTACACTTACAAGTATACTACTAGTGCATTGATATTAGTATACTTATGTAGTAAACTTGGGAAATATACTTGAACTTCAGCTTACTTCATAAAATGAACTTCAAGTATACTTTTTTGTAAGGGGGGGGGTAGGAAATGAATGGACATTTGCGGCGGTGTTGTGAGCTCAGGGGGGACCCAAACGCAGGACACACAGACAGGGTGATATGGTAAAACCTGGTTTCATGAGCAGAGCCCGGCAGAGGTCAGACCACCAGGGACTCAGTATAATATGCGATCACACAGACAGGGGGCGGGCGGGCGGTTGAACAGTTACAGAATTTAGTCCAGGTCACCCAGAGGTCGGTCCAAACCAGGCGACAGAGCAGGCAGGGGGCAGGCAGCAAACACAAGAGTCCAAACTGCAGTTAAACCCTGGCAGGTCAGGCGAAAAGCTCACAAAACGCTGGACTACTGGGCAGCAAAACACACGAGACAATCTGGCAAGGACACGGGGGAACCAGGGGAGGATCAATGCTGAGGAGCTCATCAAGGAACGGGGAACAGGTGTAAAAGACATGGGGCGGACTGGGGGCGGAAGTAGGGGCAGAAATGACAAGAGAGGTAAGGATTTCAAAATAAAACAGGAAGGCCATAAAAATAATAATAAGAAAAAAAACAGGTAAAATGAATGACCGAACTAAGAACAGACAATCGTAACGCGCCCCGCCCCCTGCCCTCGCCCCCCAACAGTCGCCTCCCAAGGCAACCTGCAGAGCTTGTCTGGGTACTTCCAATGAAAGTCCCGGACCAGGGACCGGCACAGAATGGGAACCCAGCTGCTCTCTTCCGGTCCATATCCTTCCTAGTCCGCTAAATACTGGTAGCCCTGGCAGCGTAAATCAAGCAATCACCAGATGGCTGGCGATAGTGCAACTGGAGGAGACAGGTTTCAACTGGGAGACATGATGAATCTTCATATGAGACGACAGCTTGAGTCTAACCGCTGTGGGGTTGATAGAGTCAATTTCAAAGGGGCCAGTGTAATGGCGTGCAAGTTACTTGGAAAAATTGCCGTATGCCTGATGATATGGTAAAACCTGGTTTAATGAGCAGAGGCCGGCAGAGGTCAGAACAATAGGGAATCGGTATAATATGCAATCACACAGACAGGGAGCAGGCAGGCGGATGAAGAGTTACAGAATTTAGTTCAGGTTACCAAGAAGTCAGTCCAAACCAGGCGACAGAGCAGGCAGGGGGCAGGCAGCAAACACAAGAGTCCAAACTGCGGGCACCAGGCATGAGTTGAGGCGTTTCACTGTCTGAATGTAGGCCAGGTTCTCATGATCTGTCCGTACAATAAATGGGTATTTGGCATCCCGAGCCAGTGCCTCCATTCCTGCAGGGCAAGTTTAACAGCCAGTAGCTCCCGACATCATAATTCCGCTTGGCGGGGGTCAGATGGTGGGAAAAGAAACAAGGGAGAAAACTGTCCCTACACTGGAGTCGTAGGAATCAACCTCCACAACAAACTGTTGTGAGTGATCAGGGTGGATGAGGATAGGTGCAGGTGTGAACCGTTCCTTTAGTTCTGAAAAGGCTGCATCAGCCTCAGGGGTCCAGGAGTGGGAAGGACTGGTTGAAGCAAGTCAGGTGAGGGGTGTGGAAACACTGCTGTAGTCTCTGATGGACCGGTGGTAGAAGTTGGCGAAGCCAAGGAAGTGCTGTAGCTGTTTTGCCGAGGGGGATTTGCGCCACTCTGCCACCATCTGGATCTTCCCCGGGTCTGTTCTCACCTGCCCACTCCCAATGATGCAGCCCAGGAAGAGGACCAAGCAGACATGAAATTCACATTTTTTCGCTTTGACGAGAAGTTTCTTTTCCAGCAGGCGCCGGAGGACTTGTCGTACATGTTGAATATGTTCCTTGGGGCTCCAGGAGTAGATCAGAATGTCGTCAAAGTAAAGGAAGACTGTCCGGTTGAGGAAATCACAGAGGCATTTACCAGGGCGAAATTCCCAACCTGGCTCTCTCCATCTGGCCGCCTAATCATCGCCCCATGTAATTGGCTCAGTGATTCCTCCCTCTCCACCTCAAGCTGATGTGTGGTGATTGTTCTGGTTCGAAAAGGCTGCCGTGCACCACCCAAGTGGGTGCTAGCTATTGGTGGTGGCTGAAGTGAGTTACCCACTTCAATGTGAAGCACTTTGGGTGTCTAGAAAAAGCTATATAAATGTAATTATGATGATGATGATGATTATTATTATTATTATTATTATGAAAAGGCCCAGCAGAGGATGTACTTTCCCCCGCCAGCTCAAGAAATCCAACCTGCCTCAGGAACTGTTGATTTAGTTCTGCACTGCAATAACCCAGTCTGTCCTCTGCACAGCCATCTCTGTCTGGTTTGCTTCAGCCACCAAACAGGACAGGGACAGACTACAACGGACAGTTAGGTCTGCTGAGAAAATCCCTGTGCCAACCTGCCCTCCATTCAGGACTTCTACACCTCCAGACTCAGGAAACAGGCAGGCAACATCACTGCAGACCCATCACATCCTGGTCACAACCTGTTCCAACTCCTCCCCTCTGGCAGGCGCTACAGAGCACTGTACCCCAAAACAACCAGATATAAAAACAGTTCCTTTCCACGGGCTGTCATTCACATGAACACTTTACATTTAATAAATCCAACCATTCTGTATATACTGCACTGTACATTGTACTGGTATGCTCCGTCATGTCCATCTACCTCAGGCATGTATGTAAGTAACCTGCTAACATCTGTTTCAGCATCTCTGATCTGCACCACTGCACTTTATCACCTCTTATTTCGCCTGTATAGTCAGTCCTCGTGTATATATCTGAAGATCGTTGTGTTGTAGTGTCGTTATTCTATGTTAAGCACACTGAGAGAGCCGCGAAACCGCAGTCAAATTCCATGTTTGTGCAAACCTACATGGCCAGCAAACATGATTCTGGTTCTGATTCTGGTATTGTGATATCATCTGTATCTTTTCAGACCTTTTTGACGACACCTGTCTAATCAGATACTTGCATACAGGGCTATTTCTCAGAGTTTACAGCCATGCATTTGCAAAGCCGTGTTTCGGGGTCTCTCGATATGCCATTCTCTTTCATCTCCCGGGGTGGCCTGTGAATAAAGGGGAAACACTATTCATCCACAGACAATGAAGCAAAACTTGTCTCCATGGTTACCGGGTGCGCGATGGATAATGTCTATGGCCGGCCCCGACTGGTGTCTAATTTCTGGGCTTTCTTACCAGTTCTCTCTCTCTCTCTCTCTCTCTCTCTCTCTCTCTCTCTCTCTCTCTCTCTCTCTCTCTCTCTCTCTCTCTCTCTCTCTCTCTCTCTCTCTCTCTCTCTCTCTCTCTCACACACACACACACACACTTTTTAATTAGCCTCCTCCGTCTCCCATTGCAACTTACTACACACGGCATGCATTGGGTGCTCAGTGAAGTGCATTAGGGAGAGAAGTCATGGTACTGACCAGGTGACCCTCTCTACAGACTGACTGTATCTGCCGGGTGTCTGATGACATCACTGTAGTGGAGGCTCATTACCGGAGCCCCTTCATGAGAAGGATTAAGAATGCTAAGTGAGCTCGATTCACTCTCTGGGGTCCCCGTCCTCTTCTCCGTCAAGTTCTGGGCATCTACTGCAATCTCTATTAACCCCAACCCTCACTTCACTGCACTCACAAACACAGAGGAGCCCCACCCCCACCCCCCCCACCCCCGCAGATTCCCACTCTTCTACGGTCATCCTCCATTGGTCATGAATCTCCTCGCACACTTCATAGAAGTACATTATATCAGAGTGCACTGTAGTTTTTTTTGTTGCATGGGGAAGCCTAATGCAGACTACACAGGGTGACTTCAAATAAAACATGGCTGATAAAAAGCACAGAGGCCGTAGGGTGTTGGGAACCACTGGAGCTTTTTAAGCTACACAAAAAACAACATGTGCTTTTTTTTTCGTTTTCTTTTTCTTTTTTCTTTTTTTTGCAGGACCGAAAACCAGTAGGTATGAAAGACAGGCAGGAAGGCTAACAGGGAAATAATTGGACACATATGAAAACAAAATATCAGCCTTTAACAGGCAGTGGACTGAAATAAAGACAAATATGTGTATGAGAGCAGAGAGACAGCAACTGCATTAGCCAGGCTGTCATGATTAATCACAAGGCAGGTTTATAAGACGAGGACAGAGGAGTAAATTAACAAATGCAGAGAGCCAAGCAGTCACTAATGCCAGTATAAACACTGAGTGGTGGGACTTTACCCGAGACGCTGAATACTGAATACTAAATCTTGGGTTGAGAGGTCAGAAGAAGTCAGACAAACTGGCAGAATGACAGGTAGGGAAATGGAGGCAGACAGACAGACAGACTCCCTACTCTCACTACAGATCACAATGTCACCCGCGAACATCATAGTCCACGGAGACTCCTGCCTGATCTGGTCTGTCGGCCCTGTGATGGACTGGCAGCCTGTCCAGGGCAGCCTGTCCCCACCTGCTGCCCAATGACCGCTGCGATAGGCTCCAGCATCCCGCGACCCTGAGTAGAATAAGCGGCTTAGATAATGGATGGATGGAGGTACTGAGATATTGTTTAATTCTCCAAAATTAAATTCATTTTTACCTTTATTATATTTGCTACAGAGGACCAAAGTTGGAAGCAGACCCTCTCCCTGTGTCTATCTGACACAGGTGTGTGTGTGTGCGTCCAAGCCTGCATCTTTGTCTGAGGTAGGCATGTGCTGAATATGACCTCAGACAATTGAAGGAAAAAATTGCATCAATTTTAATACCGAGAGACATTTCGCATTGTATCTGTCTCTTTGCAACAGAGATAGCATTATGATAGTCTCTATGGTCTCAAATAGGCTTTCTTCACTAATGCAGGCAAATCTATGCTTTTATAAGAAGTTGGTCTTACTGAAATGCTACTGATGCAATCAGACAGATAAATCCACTCTGAATAACCAATAATATCCATTTACACACTGCTCCACTCACACACTGAGTTTGGTTTCAACCACCGATGCCAAAGGGGCAATTAAATACAATTCAGCTCTCTCCAGGCTGAATCATTCGTTCATGGTAAAGTGCAGAGCCCTATGGAAGGCTTCTGGCAGACCAAAATATGTGGAAATACTCAGTGACTTGACCAACCAGCCACTGAAGACACCCTGCGTTTGTAGGTGGAATTCTCTTAATGACTGCTTGAGTCAGCTGACATTTATTCGAGAGAGGCTCCCTGAGATCATGCCTTCCTTGCCACTCCCACCATTCCAAGAGGTAGAGCTTGTTTTCCTTGAGGAATACTGCAGAGTCCTCAAGCCCGCTGTCATTGCAGTTGACCGCCTTCAAGGTCAGACCTCATGCTACTGTGGTGAGCTCATACCTACCCTCTTTGCTGTTCAGGCTAAACTACATGACCTGCAAGCTTCAAACCTGCAGTACTGCTCACATATCTTTGCAAAGTAGCTTCTTACAGCTGAAGACTGATGTCAATGAAGCCATCCTGGCTACAGCCAACCACCCGTTTTTCCAGATGAGGCGTTGTGTTGTCGTACACGTCAATGGGGTGGAAGTGGAGCGTGTCTCCAGCTTTAAATTCCTTGGAGTCCACATCAGCGAGGAACTTTGCTGGACATCAAACCCCCAGGCCCTTGTCAAAAAGGCCCAACAATGCCTGCATTTCCTGAGGAGGCTGAGGAGCGCCCGTCTATTCCCCAAAATTCTCAACAACTTCTACCACTGCACCGTAGAGAGCATCCTGACCAGCTGCATCTCAGTGTGGTACGGCAGCCGCACCTTAGTAGACCAGAAAGCTCTGCAGCGGGTCGTCAAGGCGGCCCAGCATACCACCGGTACCCAGCTCCCAGCCATAAAAGACATTTATCACAAACGCTGCCTTCGAAGGGGTCTCAGCATCAGCAGAGACCCCACCCACCCCAACCATGCACTGTTCTCCCCCCTGTGCTCTGGGAGGCTCTGCAGGAGCCTCCGGGCCCACACTACCAGGTTCAGAAACAGCTTCTTTCCTCAAGCTGTTGCCCACCTGAACCTGGCCACCCACTGAATGTCTGTGGATATTTTTAAATATTTTTGTACTCGTGCTCTTTTTAACTTATTTCTAGCCTTTGGTCTTCATCTGTGTACATCTTATACTGTTTTTGCTGCGTTTGTCTATGTCTATCTTGCACTGTTTGGCAAAACCACAACCCTTATTTCATTTTTTAACATGTGCCTCCACGTTGTTTTTAATGACAATAAATTGAATTGAATCGAATCCCAAACTAGCTGCAGAGAAGACGAGCATACGTCACCTGTTTCTGCATCCAGCTGAAGAGCTTGGCCTTGTGTCAGAAAGTGAGACTGCCTCACCAAACACCGCTGAAGAGAATGACGACAAATTCTTCATCTTCTCTGATGGGTAAACTACTCTCACTTCAGTGTCTTAAGGTTAAACTGAAATTTCATGAATTAATCATCAAAATTGAATATTCATGTATGCTAACATGTCGACCTCTCTATCGCTCGACTGACACTAAAGAAACTGTTAAATGTAAATGTAATTTATATGCCTTATAACGCCTCTCTATATATGTAATCATACCATAAGTTGTAACTCTACTGAAGTATTGATGATGCGAAAGATTGCTTAAACAATAAATAGACTGTTCCAAAAAAATTAATATTCATCAATTAAAAAACAAATGAGTAGCTAGTCTCGTGTCATGTTTTTAAATATTTGTGTGATACTGAAAATCCTTGAATTTAATATAAATTCACAAGTTGGGAATTTACATGGAAACAAGGTCGTTGTGAATCATAACAACCTTGTTTCTCTGTTTACCTCTATTGTTTCCAATCCCATTAACAGCAAGTGAGAGCCAGTTGGGCAGAGAGATGTTGCCCCGCCACAGCAAAGCAGAGTTGGAGACCCTTCACGTTCTGGAGGACCCCAGAGAGGACCTTTCCTCGCTGGATTCGTATCCACTGATCAAGCTACGCTTTGTGAGAGCCATCACCAGCACCAGTTGAGTGTCTCTTCTCCTTCGCAGGTATGGTTTACCACCCTCACAGAAGGTGATTAACAGCTGGTTCAAGTTAAAATTAATTTATTTGGCACTTCTGCAAATAAATGTTCTTTTCTAAATCCATGTTGGATTCTGTGAATTCGGCAGCACGGTGGCCCAGTGGTCAGTGCTTTTGCCTCAGAACAAGACGGTCCTGGGTTCGAACCCTGGGGTTGTCCATCCTTGAGGGGGGTCATCCCAGGTTGTCCTCTGTGTGGAGTTTGCATGTTCTTCCCGTGTCTGTGTGGGTTTCCTCCGGGTGCTCGGGTTTCCTCCCACAGACCAAAGACATGTAGGTCAGGTGAATCGGCCGTACTAAATTGTCCCTAGGTGTGAATATGTCAGCCCTGTGATGGGCTGGCGGCCTGTCCAGGGTGTCTCCCTACCTTCCTCCAACTGCTGAGATAGGCTCCAGCATCCTGCGACCCTGATTAGGATAAGCGGCTTGGATAATGGATGGTTGTGATGGATGTTGACATTGGGGGGAAGGGGGGGTGCTTCTCTTTCTCTTCTACTATATATTTTGCACTGTAATAGTACTGTGATGTGTCTACTGCACTCATTCAATTGATTGCTTGTAAAGTTGTAAAGTTGGAGATCTCGGAAATGTATTTACCTCCACTGCACTTATATTTACCGCTCTTGAAAAAGGCATCTACTAAATGCCCAGTCTTATTGTCCTCTGAAAGAACTATTGCATCACTGCGGCCTAACTTGCTGAGTTCCCCCCGGTTGGCTGTTCACTCAGTCAATCAATGGTCGCTTTGATTGACAGAAACTACCCAGCATGCACCCCTGAATTCACAGCCTCCCTCCTCCAACACATCCTGATTGGCCACTTCAAATCTATCATGTGGGGAAATTAGCAGAGCTCGTCTCTTCAATGTGTGTGTGTGTGTGTGGGGGGGTTAAGGTCAGACCCATACTGAGGCTACTAAATGCCTAAAATGTGATATCAGTTTGCATAGAATGTATTTTTGTATTTTCAGATTACTTGTGTTATAATCAAATACATTGTCTCATACCAGTATTTTGTATTCTATTATGAGACATTTGATGAGCAAGTATTTGTAATTTGTAACAAGGTACTTTTTGATGCATTTGTGCCCATCCCTGCCTGTGTCATAATAATAATAGTAACAATAACTTTATTCATATAGCACTTTTCTAAAACAATGTTATAAAGTGCTTTACAAAGAAATAAAACCAGACAGTGATTTTTTTCTAGTTTGGATATATGTGTTCTTGTAGTTTTTTGATTTGTTCATGTCTTTGTGTTGCACTGCTGTGGGCTGGGGCGAAGGGCACTTCATTTCATTTCAAATTAAATGAAATGGCAAACTGTCCCTGACTCCTGAAAAAGGCCCAGCAGAGGATGTACTTTCTCCACCAGCTCAAGAAATCCAACCTGCCTCAGTAACTGCTGATTCAGTTCTACACGGCAATAATTCAGTCTGTCCACTGCACATCATCACTGTGTGGTTTGGTTCGGCCACCAAACAGGACAGGGACAGACTATAACGGACAGTTAATTCTGCAGACAAAATCCTTGGTGCCGACCTGCCCTCCATTCAGGGTTTATACACCTCCAGACTCAGGAAACAGGCAGGCAACATCACTGCAGACCCATGAGACCCTGGTCACAACCTGTTCCAACTCCTCCTCTCTGGTAGGCGCCACAGAGCACTGTACCCCAAAACAACCAGATATAAAAACAGTTTCTTTCCACGGGCTGTCATTCACATGAACGCTTAACACTCTATAAATCCAACCATGTTGTGTATACTGTACTGTACATTGTATGTATACTGGTACACTCTGTCATGTCCATCTACCTCAGGCATGTATGTAAGTAACCTGCTAACATCTATTTCAGCATCTCTGATATATTCTCTGCACCATTGCACTTTACCTGTACATAGTCAATTCTTGTGTATATATATCTGAAGATTGTAGTGTTGTTATTCTATGTTAAGTACACTGAGAGAGCCACGAAACCGGAGTTAAATTCCCTGTTTGTGCAAACCTACATGGTCAATTAACGTGATTCTGAAAACTGTAAATGAGTTATCGTCATTTACGGCATCACAAACTCAGGATCTCGTGAACAACTTCAACTCAAAAATACAAAATATCTTTGACAACACTGCACCTTTTAAAACTAAAAACATTTAATAAAAAAAAAAGCCCCCTGGGGAAATGGAGTGGTTGTTAGGCAGTTTAAGAGAGCGCGACACCAGGCTGAACGACAGTGGAGAAAGACCAAATTTCAGGTTCACCATGTCATCTACAATGATAGACTGAATAAGTACAGTCTCCATGTGCTAGAATCTGCTGTGAAACGGAGTCAAATTCCTCGTGCCCATTAGCACACTTGGCCAGTAAAGCTAATTCTGATTTTGACCATTTGAATTCTTTATTATAATGTTTGCTGTACTTCTATTAAGACATCCGGTCTGCTCTCTGAATGACTGTACTGTAACCTGGCTTGTAATGATCACGAGTCTGAGCAGATGATGGCTCTCAGTGGTCTTGTTCCCTTTATCCACTGCACCCCAGACAACACTGCAATCATTTCCCCGGTGTAGACTGAATCCCTGACTAATCCTGTTCCCTACTTTAATAGGAAACTCTGGAAGGATAAATGCTACTCCTATTTCATCTACTTAACTCTTGATGCATCTGCGTAGACCTGGACGTAACTGTGGTATATGCTTGTATGCTATGTTAATTAAAAATAACCCCCTGTCTTTGTTCATCTTTTCTAATGTGAAATCTAGTGTGGCGCCAGGAAGTGTCCGAGTTGGTATTGCAGGCAATGGTGCTGTCGGACTAATGTTTAATTTACATGATGGTATACTCTTTATTAGTCAATTTGTACATACATACAAGTGAAATTTGTTCTTTGCATTTAACCCGCTCCTATTGTATAGGAGCAGTGGGCAGCTGTAGCACCCAGGGACCAACTCCAGTTCTTCCATTGCCTTGCTCAGGGGCACACACAGGAGTATTAACCCTAACATGCATGTGTTTTTGATGGTGGGAGGAAACCGGAGCACCCGGAGGAAACCCACGCAGACACAGGGAGAACATGCAAACTCCACACAGCAAGGACCTGGGACGGCCTGGGGTTCGAACCCAGGATCTTCTTGCTGCAAGGCCAACAGTGCTAACCACTGGGCCACCATGCTGCCCTAATTGAGCTACTGTAGGTTCTGTTGCTTTCTGTGTCACTGTCCATCCAAAGCTTTTTGTCTCCTTCCTCTCCTTCTCCCAACAAGGTTTTAAAGTGTCTTGTGCAGGGTGATCTTGACTATGGCCCTGTAAATTAACCCAGTAATTCAGTGATAGCTGCATCCTTCTCATGCCTAATGGCATTTCTCCCATTTCCACCTTTAATGCTGCTGTTTGGATTGTTTTAAATGCATCTGTTCATAATCTCAAGGCCTGGTACTGACCATTAACTAACCTTTGGAGAGATGTGCTTGCAGCTGACCCATACACCACACGGCTTTCAAAGCAGTTCTGTCTGCCCCCCATTCGCTTCCATAGAAAGAGCTCATTACATTTAGTACTTTCTTACATTTGTCTACCATTTTCTGAATATGTACAGCCCATATAAGTCTTTCATCAAACCATTACCTTAAAAACTTAAAATGTTTCACTCTATCCAATTCTTGATTATATAATTTTAGTTGTACATCATTACCAATTCTTATCCTTGTAAATAACATTGTATTTGTCTTATCAACGGAAAATTTAAAACCCCATTTATACGGCCACTTTTCTACTTTCTTAATAGACTCCTGCAGTTTCTTTACAATGAATCCCAAATTTCTTCCCCTCTTCCAAATTGCCCTATCATCTGCAAAAAGCGAGAACCCCATCCCATTCTCCATTTCCTCAAATGCATAATTTATCATTATCGTGAATGATAATGGGCTTACTACGCTTCCTTGGGGTGCTCCATTTTCAACCACAAATTTCCCTGAATAGCTCTTTCCTATTCTGGTTTGTATTAATCTTCCTAGTAAATAGTCATTGAGCCAGGTATATATTCAACATCTGATACCTAATTTATAAAGTTTGATTAGTAATCCTTCTCTCCACATCATATTGTATGCCTACTGTTACAGATATGTTTTGGGGTCTTTGTTTCCCCTTCCGTTCTATTTTTTTGTGCAGAGCTGATTGTAAACATGAAATGCCACAGCTATGCTTATTATTATGTGTTGTACGCTGTGTGGCGCCTGGGAGAATAAAAACAGGGGAAAAACTACAAATCCCAGTGCAGCAGGTTTCCTGAGTGTGACGTCACGCCCTGGCCACTCGTTTGGCGGGAATGGCTGATTGATAATTGGTCACCGCCGGCGGGCATAAGAAGTTAGGGAACTGTAAGGCACACGCTCAGCGGAAGGATCGGCGTTTTCTACACACCTCTCTCTCCACTACAAACAAGAGACCTGAACACCAGCCACACGGACAGGACAGGCCAGGCCGCTCACGGGAGATGGGATCGCATTATTCGGACCACTGAGAGGAGATGTCCTCGCGGGGGGTCCCGAGCCGGCTCACGGCTGCAGTGATGTAAGCATGGCTGCCAGTTTATTCGCCTCTGTTTTCATATCAGCTCTGTGTTTGGTTTTCTCCCTTCATTTCACGCTGTGCTGCTGCAGTGGCAAGCTCCGGTTGTGCTTGTTGCGGCTGTACCATAACACTTCTCAACACAAAGAAAGACAGCCACTACTCTGTCGCTGTTTATCTGTGCTTTTCTCCTTTCATACTGTAACGTGCATGGATAAGAAGACACGCTGGCCTCTGGCCGGCGGGTCAGACGCTTTAGTCCAGTGGTTCTCAACCTTTTTGGGGTCCTGGACCCCCTGCGTATTTTTGATCTACCCTGAGGACCCCCTCCACCTGATCTTGGGGGAGGGGGGTTGCAATTTGATAGAAACAGTAGAAACTGCATTTTAAATTGCATTATAGCATTTATTCACCCTTTGAGGCAAAAATAAGAGCTCTCAGTTGTAATTTAGATATAGTTAACAAAACAGAATTCTTATGCAGTAACTTTCAGATATATGTAACAAAACAGAATATGTATTCAGTAACTTTCAGATATATGTAACAAAACAGAATATGTATGCAGTAACTTTCAGATATATGTAACAGAATTTTTATGCAGTAACTTTTAACAATGCAAACGGGAGCGAGATCTCTTATTAAAATACAATAAATTACACTTGTGAAACAGATGTAATTAGAGAAAAAGTCATGTTACCCTTTATAGTTTAGGTAGATAAAGGTCTCGGTCACATTTGAGTAAAATAATCCTATTTCCATAAACGTCATAGGATCTTTTTTTTTTAAAGATATTTTATTTTCACGGACCCCTTGCAATTACACCACGGACCACTAGGGGTCCGCGGACCCCCGGTTGAGAAACACTGCTCTAAACCTGTGTTTCCTAACCCAGTCCTCAAGGAACCCCTATCCTGCACATTTTCTTTGCAACCCTGAATAGGTTCCTGTTTGTAGTTATTCAACCAATCAGCAATGAATTATGTCAGGCGTTGCACACCTTGCATAATTAAGTGCTGTGAGATGATTGGTTGAGTAAGTACAAGCAGGGCTACCTATGCAGGGTTACAATGAAAATCTGCAGGATAGGGGTTCCTTGAGGACTGGGTTGGGAAACGCTGCTCTAAACATAAAGCTGGATCCATAGTACTTCTTCCTCTTCTGAAACCATTCTGGTGTTTGGATATACATCCTTGATTCTCTATAGAATATGTTAATCTTTCATTAACAATTTTCTCCATAATTTTGCAGATGTTGGCTGTTAAAGCAATTGGTCTGTTAGTTCTCTGGGTTTGAACAGTATTTCCCTGGTTTGTGTATTGGGGCTACACTTTATTATATAGGTCCAATAGAATGTCCTTGGATGAATCACTGAGATATTGTATCATTTGTAACAAATATGAGCCTTGCCTGTGTTGACATCTTGGTTCTCTTGAGGGTGCGGTTCCGTTCTATCCTTGTAAATGGCTGCTTCAGAAGGTCATTGGTGTCTTCTTCCTTACCCTCTTCACTAATATTGTCCGAACTGTGAATTCTCTCACTGCTGCTGTCTCACCACCATTTAAGACCGCGTACCCATATTCTCTTCGAATCCCATTCATACTTTCTATCCTTCTGCAAACTTTATCAATTCTCTCCCTCCCCACTGAGTTACAAAATGTCCTTCAAAAGTTATTCTTTGTGTTTGTTTTTTTATATAATTCTCCTTACATTTGCATGTAACCTTTTTATATTCAATAAGATTCTGAAAACTGATTCCGTTTTAACATTTTAAAAAAATTTAATTTGAGGCTTAATTGCTTTATGACGTTCTTTTGTCCACCATGGTACAATCTTGTTTTTGTGTTTACCTCCCTTTTTCCTAATGGACTGCTTTGCAGCCTCCAGAGTGGCTTTACAAACTGAATCAATTAAACTATCAACATCTTCATCATATCATTTATTTGCATTTCTTGATAACTAATATACCTTAATTTCCCACAATCGGCACTACTGAAAGACCATTTCTGTAATCCCCCTGCATCATATTCCTCTAAATTTAGGCTTACTTCATTATCGGTCACTTCCTACAGTCCTTCCTCTGACTGCTTCACATGAACAAGCACCAGCCAGTGAGTCCGACACTAGTGTAAGATCTATGGCCGATTCTTTGCCTGCTCTGATGTTAATTCTTGTACCACTTCCGTCATTCAAGCACACTGGATTTTTACTCTCCATTGACTCTTCGATCACCATTCTATTGACGTCATTACTATTACCCCATGATGTGCTATGGGCATTAAAGTCTCCACAGCATATCACTTTATCCCTACAGCGAGTTCTATGGAAAACCTATTACACGGATTTTAAAAGTTAACATTTTTGAAATCCCCTTCTTCTGTCCAAATTTCTATTATTAAATATTCCAACTCTGTTCCTTTCCCTAAAACTCTATTTTATTCCTTGCTTTAAAGATATCGTACACCCTCCTCCGCTGCTCTCCCCTCCATCTCTACGTACACTATCGTATGCCCTTTAATAACAAGGTCTAATGCTGGCTTAAACCATGTTTCTTGAAGACATGATTTCGTGTTTCTTTTTAAGATCTTTAATCGGTCCTTTCAACCTGTGGGGGGAAGCCTTGTCTGAGTGGCTAACTCAGGCCAGGCTTCCCAGACTCCAATCTGTTTCCGCTTCGTAAAAGTGATTTATTTACAGGGTGTAGCTACATGGCAGACAAAAGAATAGGTACAAAGCAAAAGAAACTGGCATCCAGGTAGCATGGAGGTCTATTCCGTTACCTACCAACACGGGGATCGCCGGTTCGAATCCCCGTGGTCCCTCCGGCTTTGTCGGGCATCCCTACAGACACAATTGGCCGTGTCTGCGGGTGGGAAGCCGGATGTGGGTATGGGTCCTGGTCGCTGCACTAGCGCTGCCTCTGGTCAGTCGGGGCGCCTGTTCAGGAGGAAGGGGGAACTGGTGGGGGGGGGTAGCGCGATCATCCCAAGCGCTACGTCCCCCTGGTGAAACTCCTCACTATCGGGTGAAAAGAAGTAGCTGGAGACTCCACGTGTATCGGAGGAGGGATGTGGTAGTCTGCAGCCCTCCCCGGATCAGCAGAGGGGTTGGAGCAGCAACCGGGACGGCTCGAAAGAGCGGGGTAATTGGTCGATACAATTGGGGAGAAAAGGGAGGAAACTGGAACCCCCCCCCCCAAAAAAAGAAACAAATTAACAGTTAACTCGGCTTAACTGAACAAAACCCAACAATTGAGCTTAAATTGAAATCGGGCGCACGCATCTATACCCTCACCTCCTCCAACCAACAACTCCAAAGTTGCTGCTTACATACTCCTGGAGTTGATCAGCAGCTCCTGAGTTGAGGCTGCACCACTGTGGCAGGGAAAGCCAACCCCTGGTAATGATTTAGACTGATGAGACAAATGGTGTGGTCTCACCCACTTGGTCACAAAACTCTCTGGGCCGTTCGTTGTTAAACTTCTTGCATTCCGTTGTAGAATTATTACTTGGCCTCCCGGCTCCCCGTGTGATTCAAGTCTTTTATTGATCTGCTCGCAGGGTATATCGATGATACCCCAAAACTTCTCAGCTCCCTTCACAATTATACTGATTTTCTTTGTCTTCTTTTTGGCTTGATTGGCACAGCAGATTACATAAGCAATGAACACAATCAGTCTACCTACTGTCCTCGGTTAGGTTTCCCTCTTCGACCTAGCTCGGATCCCGAAGACCGGCTGACTTTGTCAGTGACCTCCCTTCTCCTGTGTTCTTGTATTCTGTTCACTGCCTCTGCATAGCTGACTTTAACTGCTTTCACTTGTTCAATTTCCACAGCCCTCCTCCTGACTTCACATCCACTATATGTTCCCCTGTGTTGGCCACAACATTTTTCTCCTGCGCAATATCTTTAAAATCTTCAACTCCATGATCACCTCCACGGCTGGGACATCTCTGCTTGCCCTTGCAAACCGCTGCTACATGCCCATATCTCTGGCATTTGTGACAGCGAAGTGGGGGTGGGATATAGGGTCTAACTGGAAAACTCATATATCCAATTTTTACTTCTTCTGGAAGTACAGACTCCTCAAAGTCCAGAATAACTGACCAGCTATTAAGCCTTTCACCATTATTTTTACTTTTCAATCCCTGTATTCCACTCACCTTGCCCCTATAAATACCCCGTCTGAGTCCTTCCAAGTCTTCATCTACAGGAATACCTGTTATCACTCACCCAGAATCCTTCTTTCACTTACATTTTTCTTGTAAATACTGTCAATTTGCAAAGCTTTATTATTCTGGTCTTCCTTTGTACACATTACCAACAGGCTTCCATCCCTCAATATCCTAGCCACTTCCACATCTCCTGTTTTCTTCTTCACTTCCCTGGACAACACTCTCCGACTTCGATTAACACATTTATCTTCCTGTATGTATTTAAGGATTATTTTAACTTCCTCTCTCATAACCTTTTTTTCAATCTACTCTATTGTCTTCATCTGAACTGTTCTCTTCCAAGTTTTGCACTCACACTCCTCATCCCACCTGTCATTTCCCTGTCCTCATCTTCTTCTCCCACTAACTAATTTTCATATCCTCATCCTCATCTACCTGAGTCGCCATCCTGATCATGTGGCTCCTAAGGCGCTGCCCCGGAAAGTTAGAGATCTTCTTGACGTGGATGGCTGCTCCATCTGCCCATCCCCAGAAGTCCACAACCTTGGTATCATTCTGGACTCCACCCTCTCATTCCAGTCATACATCAAATCTGTCACCAAATCTGCTTTCTTTCACCTCAAAAACATCTCCAGCCATTTCTCTGACTCTGTGGCAGAGACCCTCAACCATGCCTTCATCTCCTCCCATCTGGATTATTGCAATGGAGTGCTGTCTGGGGTACCTAGACAGGCTTTATGACAATATGCCTAGACAATGTGCAGAATTCAGCTGCCAGGGTGCTCACTCGCACCAAGCCCTGGCAACACATCACTCCCACCCTTGTTCACCTTCACTGGCTCCTGGTCAAATCCCACATTTCTTATAAAATCCTCCTCCTCACCTATAAATCCCTCCATGCCCTTACCTCCCAGTATCTATCAGACCTCCTTACTCCCTATATTCCATCCCGGAATCTATGGTCCGCAGGCTGGCGTGGGGGGATGGAAAGAAGGCTCATGCCTTTTGGGGATAGAGCCTTTAGTGTGGCAGCCCTCACCCTTTGGAACTCTAGTCCAGCAGAGATCCTTTGCTTCTTTGGACACTTTTAAAAGACTACTGAAAACTTACCTTTTTACTAAGGCCTACGGTCTGTAGTCTTTTAATCTGTTTTAATCTTTATTTGTTATCTAGTGTAAAGCATTCTTGGGTTCCTTGAAAAGTGCTATACAAAACTTAAGTTGTTGTTGATCCATTCACATATATCAGTTTATGCCAACCACCAAATCCAACGTCTGGAAGTCCTTCATCAAAAGCCAAAAATATCGATGTGGTTTTTCCAAAATTAGAATTTCCCACTTCTCGTGTCATCCAGCCAAAACCTAATGCTTTGCTAGCCTGTGTTCTGTGTAAGACCAACAGTGGAGGCTGTGGGCATGTTCTGATGGTGTCGTGTGGTGTAACCTGGGTCCGGTCTGTTTAGAAGCGTAGCGCAAACTATTGACTGATTCACTGTGTGGATTTTTTTTTGGTTATTGCTCAAGTGATATAAAATCATTGCAACGGGGAATTGTCTTTCTAACTCTTTGTGTTACCTACATGGCTAGATTTCCTCTGTATGGAGTGAAAAGTTGTGGACGGTATGTGTTTCGCAGTAACCCTGCGATTGACCGCGCACGTCCACGTATGCGCGTGCATGTGACGCATAATGGAGCACCGGAAGATCGGGCTCCCCTGAAAGCCGCTGTGTAATTCAAACCCTGACTAGATGTGTACATATTTCTGAGTCTATCTCCATTTATGAGTACTTGCTGTATTCTGCAGAGACATTCTGGACTCTTGAGATCAATACAGTGTTGACTAAACATGACCATCTTGCATGTGCATGCTCTGTAAACACCCAGAGCAAGTTGGCGTGCTAATAAATTCCTTCCTGAGATGCCCATCTGCTGCGCCGTAGGAAATGTGAATTGTAATTTGTTATCCTCTATTATTTTTTTTGGTCTTATATATGTCCTATTAGTTGCAGCTGGGTAGAGGTCATTACCGTTTTATCTAGTCTAATGCGATCTAATGCCCCCCAGATTTGCCTTCATGGGTTGTCCTTGAGCTTTGGGGGCTGGGTGCAAGACAAATTTGTGTGTAAATGGGCGCAAGCATGCAATCTCATTATCTCTTAAGTGACCTGTCCATTTTTTTTGAAGCAAAACAAACCTCAGTAACACCACCTAAAACAGAGTGAATGCTGTTGTGTTTCAGTCGTGTGAACCCTTACAGCGTTGTAGTTTTGTGTGTGTTATGTTCCCTGTGTGAACGTACTGGTGTTGCTGTACTCCCCTAACGTAATGCCAACACAATACCGGGAGCGAGGCGGTATTGTGACGTGCTGCAGTGTCCACTTTAATCAGACCAAACCAGAACAAGAATAGAACATGAACAACATGAAAATAACACTGTTGCCCTCTGGCGGCAGCCAGGGGGATTAGCCCAGAACAAACGCCCAGTCCAATATATCACACTTCTTCTTGTTCGGTGTATTTTAGTGCTGGAGAGTTTTTTTGCCAGTGCTGAATTTTTCATTTTATGTATTTCAATGTGGAAGACAAAAACAGTCTTTGCTTCGTGTTTCCTATGTTTGTTGGTGTCAGTTTTATCTATTGCAATGGTGATGGACGAAATCAGGCAGGAGTCTCCGTGGATGATGGCGTTTGCGGATGACATTGTGATCTGTAGGGAGCAGGTGGAGGAGAGCCTGGAGAGGTGGAGGTATGCACTGGAGAGAAGAGGAATGAAAGTTAGCAGGAGCAAGACGGAATACATAGGCGTGAATGAGAGGGAGGACAGTGGAATGGTGAGGATGCAAGGAGTAGAAGTGATGAAGGTGTATGAGTTTAAATACTTGGGGTCTACTGTTAAAAGTAACGGGGAGTGCAGAAGAGAGGCGAAGAAGAGAGTGCAGGCAGGGTGGAGTGGGTGGAAGAGGGTCAGGAGTGCTTTGCGACAGAAGGGTACCAGCAAGAGTTAAAGGGAAGGTTTACAGGATGGTTGTGAGACCAGCTATGTTGTATGGTTTGGAGACAGTGGCACTGATGAAAAGACAGGAGGTGGAGCTGGAGGTGGCAGAGTGAAGATGCTGAGATTTTCATTGGGAGTGACGAAGAAGGACAGGATTAGGAACGACTATATTAGAGGGACAGCTCAGGTTGGACGGTTTGGAGACCAAGCAAGAGAGGCGAGATTGAGATGGTTTGGACATGTGTGGAGGAGAGATGCTGGGTATACTGGGAGAAGGATGCTGAATATGGAGCTGCCAGGGAAGAGGAGAAGAGGAAGGCCAAAGAGGAGGTTTATGGATGTGGTGAGGGAGGACATGCAGGTGGCTGGTGTGACAGAGGAAGATGCAGAGGACAGGAAGAGATGGAAACGGATGATCCGCTACGGCGCCCCCTAATGGGAGCAGCCGAAAGTAGTAGAGGTAGCAGTAGTAGTTGATGTCAGTTTTATTGTGAAATGTCTACTGTTATAAAATGATTGCCAATACGAAAGCAAGTCATTCATGATATACTTTTTAGAAGGTTATTAGCTGCCCAATTGCTGGGGGATGTCTGAGTAGCCCCCCCTCACCCCCCCCCCACACACACACACACAAACACATCCACACCACCTCCCTCCATGTTTCGCCATCTTCCTCGATGGTTGATTGCCATGACCATTAACCTCAGTATTGCTCACATAACAATTTGGTTGCAGTGGATTGAATCCGCTGGGTTTTCCAAATGGCTCTGGGGTGAAACCCTCCCACATCTTTGTCTCCCTCTATTTCTGCTCCGCGCGCATCAACCAAATATCTCGGGCTACGTCAGAGTGATGGATTAAACGTCCTGGCCGACTCCAGGCGTGAGATTTATCGAATTATCAACGGTACGTTGTTAATCAATTCAAAAGTCATTCAATTTCAAATGTCAGTGGGAGCCTGCAGAGAGGAGTGGCCTTGTCTCCCCTTCTAGCCGTCTAATTGAGAGCCATGTTGAGGAGCACATTCAGCAGGCCCTGGTTTCGTCTGTGATTGTGGGCATGGAACCATTTTGGCACTCGCTGACTAGACGAGGCCAAGAGCCATGGAAATAAAAATAAGACATGAGACGGCATAACCCATGATGTCCATTCCATAAGCTGGTTACTGCTGGCTAGACCCAGTCCATCTGCTCTCTGGTGAATCACTGCCACTGTACACCGACGCTCCCGTCTCCGCTTGTCAGTATAATTGCCACCTAGAGGCGATCTAAGCCGTCAGGTCTAACGGCCAATAACAAAGCCCTGCTTTGTACGGAAAGACAGTCGTTTCATTTAGTCCACTATTCCCAGAGAGCAGGGCCGGATCTAGGCGTAGGCAAACTAGGCAGCTGCCTAGGGTCTAATTGCCACGGGGGGGGGGGGGGGGCCCAGACAGACGGACAAAAACATCAACTTTTGGTCTAAATTAGAAAATATTTAACGTAAAATATTTCAAACTATAAATGGATAATAATAAACAAAAATATATACCTAACTAATTAACCTAATAGCCATGTGGCAGTTAAAAGTAATATTGTTTGTTTACAAAGTATCAACATGTGCTTGTTTGGGGGTGGGGTGCCTCGTGTAATCTATCCATTTAATCCGGCCCTGCTTGAGAGACTGGGTGGACTAGTTTCTGCTTTCAAAACATACGATTCAGCAGAGCAGAGGATTTCACACCGTGACAGTCGGGCTCGAGAGGTGCGAAGATATTTAAGTTTGGACGGCGACGCCGGTCACGTGTCTCCGCTTACAGTCGAGCCTGGCTGCTGCGGCGTTGCCTCGCGCACAGACGTCGATTCTCCCCGGCTAAATATAGCCGGTCACGTCTGAGAGAGGGGAGTGAGGCCTAATCGTCACAGTAATTAGCCCCTCGGGCCTCGTCTTCTGCGGTGCAGGTAGCACGGACCCGAGGGGATGAGCTGCACCGGCACATCTGTGGGAGTAGGAGTTACAGGAGCAGGGAGCTGGTTCAGGACCGGGACACTGGCACATCCTGAGGATGATGATGATGATGACGGTCCATTTGTAAGGGAATCCAGTTTGTGGTTTTTATCGGTATTGATTCAGAAACGCAATTCCGGGTAACCCTTGGAATTGCGGGTCATTCGTTCATAATGCAGTAATGGGAAGGTACAGTTGATGTGATTGAGATTTAAGATGTTTTATTAACCCCCCCCCCCCGCAGGGAAATTCCATCCATTTTCCATGCCGCTTATCCTAATCAGGGTCGCGGGGATGCGGGAGCCTATCCCAGCAGGCATTGGGCGGCACATGGGGAGACACCCTGGACAGGCCGCCAGGCCATCACAGGGCCAACACACATTCACACCTAGGGACCATTTAGTACGGCCGATTCACCTGACCTCCATGTCTTTGGACTGTGGGAGGAAACCGGAGCCCCCGGAGGAGAACATGCAACCTCCACACAGAGCAATTAATAACATTAATTTTTTTGTAATTATTCGTCCGTCGCAGCGATGAGGACCATCTGGTCATCCTGTGATGGATGACCGATGACTTGCGCAGTGATTAAAGTGAGGAAGAGTTGCGCATCATCAACCCCACCCTCTCGTCCGAGACCGCTTACTACCAGTGGCAAGACGACTGGCCATGGAGACAGATGCAGATTTTTCCTCAGGGTTTCTTCCCGAAGCCTTTCCCGTAGACGAGTATACCCACGAGGCAGCGAGGGTTTTGTCCTTCTCCTAGATGAGCTGCCCGACAGGCTAACCAGCTTCATCTCCCCGGGTCTGAAATCAGACTTGTCCTTCTCCTAGATTGGCTGCCAACCAAGGCTAGCGAGTCCAATTGACCCAACCCGGTTATGCCGCCGGGAGCCCGGTCGCCCCCGCAGCAGACTTCGTGAAAACGGGATTAATATTATATTAATTTAATGCTATTATATTAATTTAAGCCCTATCAAGGATGTGCCCATCCTCATCAAACTGCTATCCTAGCACAAAGAGCCCAATGCCAGCTATTGGTAACACCGCCTAACCTCGCTTAAGCCCCTCCCATTCACTGATTACTGTTGGGTTGGTGCGTTACCTCTGGGAGACCCCAGGCGAGACAGCGAGGACCCTCTGGGAGAGGGGTAGCCGAAATACCCGATGTCCTCAGAAAACACTGCATCGACACTGCGACGGGCTGGGCGGATATCTGCATCCAGCCGGGACCCCAGGTTCTCCCCAGGCAGGTGGGGAAATTCATCCTGTGTGTTGAACCCATCCCAATACACACACACACTGGAAGCAGTGGGCAGCAGATGTAATTGATGATAATTATTGGGTGATGCAATAACATGGTGTTGAATATAATCGAAATCAAACGCTGTGTTGCGTGAGCTGAATAGCGAAGGTCACACGAAGAAGAACGTAACGGCACAACTTTCCGCCTTACTTTCCAGTTTAATGACTATTACCCCCTGCCACACAAGGGATTCGAACGTGTGTGTTTGCCACAGTGTAATTTCTCGAGTGAGCTCATCCGGTGTTTGATGGTGATTTACATTTAACAGCGCGTTATAACGACGAGCGAGCGAACATGAGCGTTTGAAGGCTGGCTGATGACTGATGCTGGCTCTCCGTCGTTACCGCTGCACCGCCGGGCCACATCTGGGGGCGAGATAAAGGGAGGAGTGGAGGGAGGAAGGGGACAAATTGGACCTAGAGTTTTTTTTTTCTGGAGACGGAGTTGATCCGTGTTGCTACATTTGGAAGGCTGCGGAAATGCCTCCGTGTGATGGGGAGGAAAAGAGGGGGAGGAAACTAGGGTCAGAGGAGAGGGTGATGGAGTGAGCAGGAGGGAAAGGAAGCTGTATATAGAAATGTAATGAGGCTGATTTAGAGGGTGTTAATCTGAAGTGTCCCCCCCCCCGCTTTCTCTCACTCTCTTCCTATCTCCCCCTCATTCTCTCTCTCTCTCTGTCTCTCGGCCCTCTCTCTCCCCTCTCGCTCTCTGTCCCCCCCTCCCCCTCTGTCTCTCTCTCCCACACTCACTCACACACACACACACACATCCACAGCCTCACCGCCTCCCTCCATGTTTCGGCATCTTCCTCGACGGCTGACTGCCATGACCATTAACCTCGGTGTGCGCTGTGAGGAAGAGCCGCATCTCTCTCCTCTTGTCTCCTGTCCTGTGCTTCCGTCGGATCGATCTAGAATGACGTGTTGAATGGAGAGAGGCGTCTGACCTGCGTGACTGATGCCCTCCATCTCCCCTCACACCGTGACACGAGTCTGACAGCCCCGCAGCCTGCTGCTTCCTCATTATGGGCCATCCTCTTTCGAGAAATGTGTGGTGTAATAGATGTCAGGGATGCTGAACGTCTCGAGTGCACTGACAGATATTAGGCTGCCGAGAAGAGCGCCGGCCCCAAATGTGAGATGCATTACTGTGGGGCGATAAATCTGATTAGGAAGACGGGATGACAGTTTCCTCAACTGCTCCTCATTTTCTAAAACTGCTGCGTGATGAGCTGAGACAATATTGTTTTGTGGAGCGTCATTCTGGAAGCTTGTGTGTGTGTGTTGCCATGATGTATGTTCCGTCTATAATCCATCTTCTTGAGAACTTGTCTACACAGGAACATCTGAGCGATGTGCTACCAACGAGACTCCTTATGAGACGTATCGGCGCAGTTAATGGGGATAGGAGACTGCAGTGCTGAAGTGTGTCAGTTATTTATACAAACAACTCACCGTGTATCTGTGTCAATGCACTGTGTTCCACTAAGTCCAATTTGAATCTACTTTGGAAGAGCTGCCTTGGTACGTTGCTTATCGCACCCTCTCTATGTTGACACAGCCCTGGCAATTTATTCACAGACTCGAACTAAATTACAGCGGAGTATCATGGGGATTATACAAAGTAGGTGGGAATATGGGAATGATGCAACGCACCCCCCCCCCCAGCTGAGACCCTTCTGCCTAGTGTTCGCAGATGATTATTCCTAATCCTTCTTTGGCATGGTAATAAAAGTCTCACACCGTGACGTTATACACGTGGCAAACGCAGAGCACGTGATGTTTGTTGTGTCTGAGCCCTTGGGCTGTGCTCGTTCCATCTTCTTGTTGGTTGTGCTCCTGTCCAACATTGGCCAGCATGTTAGAAGTCTTTATAAAGGGTGTCTGGGTGGCGTAGCGATTTGTTCCGTTGCCTATCAACACAGGGATCGCTGGTTTGAATCCCCATGTTACCTCCGGCTTGGTCGGGCGTCCCTACAGACACAATTGGCCGTGTCTGCGGGTGGGAAGCGGAATGTGGGTATGTGTCCTGTTCGCTGCACTAGCGCCTCCTCTGGTCGGTCGGGCGCCTGTTTACGGGTGGAGGGGGAACTGAGGGGAGTGGCTTGATCTGGGATGCGCTGCATCCCCCTGGCAAAACTCCTCACTGTCAGGTGAAAAGAAGCGGCTGATGACTCCACATGTATCGGAGAAGGCATATGGTAGTCTGCAGCCCTCCCTGGATCAGTGGAGGGGGTGGAGCAGTGATCGGGACGGCTCGGAAGAGTGGGGTAATGGGCCGGATACAGTTGGGGAGAAAAGTGTTGTTTCTCTGGTCATTTACAAAGAAGATACTTTAAGCCAAAACTGGACAAATTCAATTAAGTTGTACCGCTTTAAGGCTCCTGACTATGCCCACTTCAAAAAGCAATAAGCTGGGCACCCGGGTGGCGTGGCGGTCTATTCCGTTGCCTACCAAAACTGGGATCACCAGTTCGAATCATCGTGTTATCTCCGGCTTGGTCGCGCATCCCTATAGCCGTGTCTGTGGGTGGGAAGCTGGATGTGGGGCTACAGGGCCAGAAAACATCAGGACTGGTTCGACGAGAACTCTGACACCATCACAGCCCTGCTGAAAACCATGAGTAGGGCACACAAGGCTACTCTCAACTGCCCTGAATCCGCTGTCTTTCGGCAGCAGTGGCAAACGGCACGTAAGGAGGTACAAACAACCTTGTGCACTCTGCAAAATACGTGGTGGATGAACAAAGCTCACGATATTCAATCCATATGCTGACAGAAATGACATGCAAAACTTTTACAATTCTATAAAGACTATATACAGCCTAGGAACTGCTCTATTGCACCCTTAAAACCAGACTGACAACCCTGAAAGACCAAAAGCGCTTCCTGGCAAGGGGGGCTGAACATTTTGAAGCCCTACTTAACCAGTACTCACCAACTGACCAATCCATCCTGGAAGAGCTGCCAATTTTTCAGTCCATCCCAGACCTTGACCACTCACCAGCTTTTCAAGAAGTACTTGCAGCCATCAACTCCCTCAAGAACAATAAGTTCCCTGGCAGTGATGGTGTCTCAGCAGAACTCCTAGAACAAGGAGGATATTTGTGTACCAGAATGACCTATCAGTACATCCTGCAGGTCTGGGACCAGGAGAGTGTCCCTCAACAATGGAGGGATGCTAAAATTGTCACCCTGTACAAAAACAGGGGTGACAAGTCCATCTGCGGCAACAGTAATGGCATATCCCTAATAGCTGTTGCAGGCAAGGTCCTAGCAAAGGTTTTGCTATGCAGGATGGTGATGCACTTGACAAAATATCTGCTGCCAGAGTGACAGTGTGGTTTCAGGAAGAACAGGAGTACTGTGGATAGGATTCATGGCTTTTTCCGACCTCTCCAAAGCTTGCGACACTGTGAACTGAGATCTACTTTAGAAAATCCTGAGAAGGTTTGGCTGTCCAAGCAAATTTGTGAACATTCTATCAAAGTTCCATGATGGGATGGTGGCATGGGTGGCATAGGAGGACAGGAATCGGTGCCCTTTACTGTATGCACTGGAGTAAGGCAAGGGAGTGTGCTGGCACTCTTCAACATTTACCTCTGATGTGTCACAACATTTTTTCATAAAGATCTGGAAGACAGTAGTGGGATCACAATAGACTTTAGGCTAAATGGAAACCTCTTCAACATCCAAAGGTTCCAGGCAACCACCAAATTGTCTGCAGGGCAGGTCCTTGAGCTGCAGTACGCTGATGACTGTGCTCTTGCACCTCACACACCAGAAGCCCTGCAAACCATCCTTGCCACATCTGTGAATGCCTACAGCAAGCTGGGTTTATCAGTCAACACCACAGAGACTGAGGTGATATGCCAATGGAGGTCCAGACCCCCACCCACTATGCCTGTCTTCACTATAGAACTCTAACCATTCTCAGTTGCTCCAGCTTTCAAATACCTGGGCAGCATCCTTTCTGACGGCGGTAACACGGATCACGAAACTCATAATAGAATCAAACAAGCCTCTGTAGCCTTCGGCAAACTCTGACGTAAGGTCTTCCAAAACCAACACCTCCACCTGCACACTAAAATTGCCATTTACAAAGCCGTCTGCATCGCAACTCTCCAAAAAAGCTGTGAATCCTGGGTCACATACAGCTGCCACGTAAGGTTGCTGGAATGGTTCCACATAAGGTGTCTGCAGCGAATCATGGGGATCACGTGGCGTGACCATGTTCCTCATGCTGAGATTCTTGCTAGAAAAAACTGCAAGAGTACAGAAACCATGGTCGCTGAACACCAACTGTGGTGGCTTGGGCATGTCATCAGGATGCCTCAAGAACGCCTGCCACATCAAGTCGTGTATGGACAGCTTCATCTGGGCCGCCGGTGGCCAGAAGAAACGATACAAAGACCAGCTAAAAACATCACTGAAGAAGTGTTGTATCAACCCCTTGAGACTGGAGCAAGCTGCCAGCAACCGTTCCAACTGGCGGGAGATCTGCCACAGAGGTATAGAACAGCTGGAAATGAGAGGAGTGTGAAAAAACAGAAAAGACTAAGGAGACACACAACCATGCCTGCCCCCACTAACTCAGACTTCATATGCCCAACAGGCAATAAAACTTGTGGATCAAGAATTGGACTCTACAGTCATCAAAGAACACAGCGTTAACGAGGAGGGATGTCATCATCGGACTCAATGGACTACCAGCAAGCGTGTGTGTGTGTGTGTTGCTATAAATGACATTACTTCAAAAGTTTTGAGTGTTGAATCTGACAGTCTTTGTTCTTTACTATGACTTCACCCATTAATTTTTAATGACCAATCATTTTTTTAGACTAGATACACAACAGAAAATTCAAATAAAACACCAAAAATTCAATGAAAGTAGGGATCATTAGTGTGATGTGTTGTGATGCCTACTTTGGAGAATGTTGTGAAGGCTTTGGCAATTAAATGAAAGAAAACATATTTATGATAGAAAAAAAACTTGTAAATTGGTCAGAACTGACCAGAGCACAAACAAAAGCACGGTTCTCTTGAACGGGTAATGTTATTTATGGTCTCTGGCTGGCTTTGGGTGTTGTGGTGTGCTGTTTGTCATGTCTTGCTCTTGTGTTCAGTGTTACTTTACATGCATGAAATATGTAATGACACATTTACATGAATGCAAAAGATTTGAAGTGTCAGCATGTCAACATTAGTGTTTGCATTTCAACACTGAGATGGGGGAGAAGTGTGCCATGCTGACATAAAGATGCTTCTAGTCAAGTTGATTTTATTTGTATAGCCCCCCCCCCATTATTACAGCAATACAATGTCCTGTCCTCATACCCTCGCATTGGATAAGAATCAATTCCCTAAAAAAATATATATTCATAATTAACAGAGGAAAAAATAGGGAGAAGCCTCACTTAGAGCAACAGAGGAGGGATCTCTCCCCAAAACGGACAATGGATGTTGTGTTTACACAATTTACAGACTACATCATTGAAAGAGGATAACAGAATTATAATGGAATTATGAGATATGTGAAGAATATGATGAGGACGCCAAGCAGTTTCCAGATGCTCCCAGGACCCAAGCCACGCAACCACCATCACCATGTAGACCTGACAGGAGGACAGCCTACACATGCACATTGAGGAGACTCACATCACAGAGGAAGGTTGCTGGTTCGATCCCCGGCTCCTGCAGAGAGCGTGTCAAAGTGTCCTTGAGCAAGACACTGAAGTCTTAATTGCTCCTGATGAGCAGGTTGGCGCCTTGCATGGCAGCCTCCGCCATCAGTGTATGAATGTGTGTGTGAATGAGACGTACACTGTAAAGCACTTTGAGGGGTCGGTAGACAAGAAAAGTGCTTTATAAATGCAGTCCATTTACCATCACACCATTCACATACACGGGAGAAGAGCCAAGAAAAAAAACATGAAGTCGCACATCTGAGTGAGAGAAGGATATGACATATCAGGATAACAAAACTATATGGATTTATAAGATACATAAAAAGAAAATGTGATGAGGGGGATGCCAAGCAGTGTCCATGTGGCGACCAGCATCACCATGGAGGCCTGGGAGGAGGACAGACGGCACGTGCACACAAGGGAGACTCTCATCACACCATTCACACACACAGAAGAAGAGAAAGGAGAAGACATCATCCAGAGAGAGAGAAAAGACATGAGAGAGACGAGAACAGTTCGCAAAAGTCAATAATCTACTCTATAACCTCGTCAGCAGAACAGTGGTTGATAAATTCATTGAGACAGAAACCGACCCGCCATGCAGTACGGGTTGTGAAGCACTCAACTTAAAGGCAACTTATTGTAGGCTAAGGTAAATAGATGAGTTTTAAGTTTGGATTTAAAGACTCAACAGATTCTGGTTGCCTGACGGCAACAGGCAGGTTATTCCACAAGAATGGAGCCCGATAGGAAAAGGTCCTGCCACCAGCTGACTACTTTCTAACTTTGGGTCACACAGGAGGCCTGTATTTTGAGAGCGGAGAGTTCAAGATGGACTGTACGATACTTTATTTATCTAGCACATTAATAAAACAATGTTACGAAGTGCTTCACAAAGAAATAAAACCAGACAAGACAAAAATAATAAGACCAAATAAGTAAGAGTAAAAATAGAAACGGTATAATAAAAGCAAATATTGAACATTTGTAAAAGCCTTCATAAAAAGGAAAGTTTTAAGACAAGATTTAAAAGAAGCTAGGGACTTGGTTAGTCTTAGTTCTACAGGAAGAGTGTTCCATGGTGTGGAGGCTCGAACAGCAAAAGCCCAATCACCCTTTATAACAAACTGAGACCGTGGAATAACCATACTGTGCCTGCTATCATCAGCAGTCACTCGGGGTTGAGTATGACTGTCCTCCCTCTGGGTCCTCAGGTGGGTGTAGAGGCCGATCCTGGAGCCACATAATTGGAGGATGCCTGCGCGTGACAGCTTTTAACGTGGAGTGGCTGATGGCGCCTGCAGCCACCACACAGTGGCCAGAGTCCAATGGCATGGAGAACCAAGACGATTGGGGACCACCCTCTGTTGCAGCCTTCATCTGCCTTCACTACCGCTGTGACCTGGAGACATCTTCCACCAGTTCCACTGTTGAGGTCTTTGTTGGATCGCGCTTCGCCTGGAACCTCCCCCTTGACCTATCCACCTTGGGTGACCCTACCAGGAGCCAAGTTCCGGACGGCATAGCTCTTGGGATCATTGGTACGTGCATGCTTCTCCACCACGGCAAAGTGGCGATTCAGGAGAAGACACACACACACATAGATTGACCCCATCTGGTAAAGTCCAGTGCAGAAGTTCAGGGTAAACTATACCACCATCAGAGAATACAGTGGAGAACGGCTGAGGTTGGTGAAGGATGGTTAGATTACATTACTCTGAGTAAAACTACACAAATTATTGTTAGTTAAAGATTGCAATGAAACCAGAATATGAAGAAACGACTGATATTTAATCATCTTCTCTCACAGTTGTCACCATCATGTCCAACCATTCATCATCACTTCAACGTGAACAGCAACATCAGATATAGGTGATATGATGAAGAGAGGGGTACCATAGTCAGCACATTCCACAGAACATGCATACAGTAGTCAAACCACTCTGATATATTAAAAAAACAAGGTTTCAATCCTGAGTCAAATAGACATCAACATGTGTGAGTTGGTTTTCCATGACTGAAGGCCCTTGGAGTTCAAGATTCAATAAACTTTATTGCCACACAACCAGGTTGCTGGTATTTGTTCATGGTATACAGCATAGTGGCTCCGTGGTAACATGGCCGATTTCCCAGCATAAATACATACAATAATAAACACAAGTCCTGGTCACTGCACTAGCACCTCCTCTGGTCGGGGGGGGGGGGCAGGGAGGAATAGCGTGAGCCCCCCCATGCGCTGCATACACCTGGTGAAACTCCTCACTGTCAGGTGAAAAGAAGCGGCTGGTGACTCCACATGTAATGGAGGAGGCATGTGGTAGTCTGCAGCCCTCCCCGGCTCAGCAGAGGGGGTGGAGCAGTGATCGGTACGGCTCAGAAAATAGGGTAATTGGCCAACTACAATTCGGGTGGAAATCTAAAATATTCAAAAACATTATTGTGGAAGTTCTGAAATTATGTTATATAAAGTGTTAGGATCATTAGTTGTTTTTTTCCATCTTGCCTTCCTTTATTAATAAGGATGACAGTGAAACTCAGAGAGCAGTGTTATCAGTAATTATAGTTGTTGTACCGCTGTATATTCAGGGATCAGGAACATTCATGTTGTTTCATTTCACGCACTTGTGTACATGAAATGAAACGACACAGTTTCCTCCAGCAGTGTAACACAACGACAGAAACACACATCCAAACTAGAAGTACACATTAGATTAGATTAGTCTGTTTTATTAGCCACACGACCAAGGCCGGTGGAATTTGTTTTTGGTACGCATTAAACTCTGCAGCACAATAAATACATGGACAACAACAGACACTCCACATGTTATCCCCAGCAACACACAATAACAGAAATAAACATATCAGGTATAACAACTAGGTGAATGGTGGTGTTTGTGCCGATGGTGTGTGAAGAGGGGACTATAAGGAGGAATTTAGAGTCCTGATGGCTGGAGGGGGAGGGCTGTTTGTGAAGCGTTTAGTATTGGTGGACAGTGACCTATAGGGCCTCCCTGAGGGAAGGAGCTAGAAGAGGTGATGAGCAGGATGGAGGGGTCGGAGGTGATTGTCTTTGCTTGCTTTACAGTCCGGTGAGTATGTAGAGATTCAACTGAGGGGAGTGGGTTGCCTAGGATTTTGGATGCCTTGTTGACAATCCGCTGCAGTTTTTTTCCGTGTTTGACTGTCCGTGCCGCCGTACCATACTGTAATACTGCAATAGAAGATGTTCTGATGGACTCGATGATGGCTGAGTAAAACAGAACGAGCAGTTGAGGTTTGGTCCGGTATTTTTTAAGCTGCCAAAGAAGGTAAAATCGTTGTTGAGCTTTTGCGATGATGTGTTCAGTGTTAATTTTCCACTTCAGGTTATTGCTGATGAATGTTCCAAGGAATTTAATAGAGTCTGTGGCGGTGATGGAGCCTCCCTTCATTTGTATGGGTGTCTTAGGATTTGGCATGCATCGGAAGTCAATAATGAGTTTTTGGGTTCTGGTTGTATTAAGCAGAAGGTTGTTGTTTGCACACCAAGTGACAGCTTGGTCTACTGCAGTGCGGTACTGGGTTTCGTCATTGTTGGAGATGAGGCCTACAATAGTTGTGTCGTCTGCTTATTTTATTGTTTTCACAGTGCTATCTGTGGATGTAGAGTGGGTGGTGTAATGTGAGAAGAGCCAGGGAGAGAGAACACAGCCCTATCATATATCAACATATATCCAAACTACAAAAACAAAAAACCACCAACACTACAAAAACACATATATCCAACATACCAAGAAATTTTTTTCCCTTTCCAAGAGTCAACGCCATCCAGGACGACTGTCGGGACTGCCGGTCTGCATGGGCTAGCAGTTAGCTTAGCCTGCCCCGCTTCCGCGTCCTGTCAGACCGCCCTCAGTGCTTCCTCTTCGGGCGCAGCTCCGGGCAGGGGCCGTGGTCCTTGGGCCTACCAGACTCAGCAGACCAGGCTCCCTCAGCCGATCCAGCACCAGCTCTCCCAGCCAGACTCCCTCGACACACCTCCACGCACTCCATATGACCACACCAAAAACATTGTAATTGGGAGAGCAAACTGAGAACGCACTTTTAATTAACTGAAATCATATGTCTTTCTTTTACTAAGCATGGAAAATAAGAAATATATGGCATAAACTGTAAACATTTGTAAATTCAAATGAACTTTGCATTTCCTTGCAATATAAAGGAGAAGGCTGCTTTTTCGCCGCTTCCGTTACACTGCGCAAGTCTCCAGTATTATAAGCCTAACGTTTAAATAATCAGAAAACAATAAGCGTAAATGGTTTGAGTCAAGACCTTAATATGCAACCTGATTGTTTTTTGTTTTAAGATTACACCCTCCGTTATCTCTCTCATTTTAACTTAATTGAGGTGCAGGTAACTCAATTTTAAACAATCGGAGCCAGAAGTAAACGCAACATAATTTAGTGCTTAACTTCAGTCATGCAGTGCATGAGCAGCTGCAATATCAGAGAGCCTTTTGCCTTGTACAAGTCGGTCAGTGTCAGGCTGCAGCTGACTCACTGACAAGGTGAGGATATTCTGCAAGTGAGTGTCAGTAAGTGAACTTCTTTTATTGTGTACCCCAATGAGGAATGAACTAACAATGTCTGATTATTTAAATTCTCAGAAAGAAATGCAATTGCCTCACTAACATTACATGCACATACCTTATCAAACCTAAATGCAAAGTTACTGAGAAAACTACTTTATGTCTTGCATTGTTAATGAGGACCAGGTCAACTACTTTTTCAAGGACTGATTTGTTAACTGTTTTGCATTTCCATATTGACGTAATAAATTGCATCTAATGAAGTTAGTCACTGCTTTAGTACAGGTTTTTGTTTTTTTACGGGATACTTTGTTACTCTTAAATGATTATTATTTATGAGTACCTCTACTTGTACTTGAGTAAACATTATTACAAAGTAACTATATTGTAACGACCACGGATGACTAGACTCGCTAGCCCCTGGCTAACGGGTCGGACCATTTAGTAGACTGGTTAGCGACCTGGGTTTGCTTCCCGGCTGCCCCCTGAATTCGCTACAACACTTTTTACTTGAGTACCACTTTTGCGTACTCCACCCAGCAATGTGCCCGCCAGCAGACAGGGGTTGGGCAGGGCCCTGTGACCCCCCATAAGTCATGGCTGCCAGGACGTTCCCGCCCAATCTTTTCTTATGGTTTCCCCTCACTTGGAATATGACAGTGATACTGACAGTTTCTTTTAGAGATCAGTAACATCACTTCCGGTTATGCGATATAGGTAGAGGACGCACGGCTGAGGGCTCCCAGTCTACTTTTTGACGAAACTTGTTTTACCTAGCTTTTCCTTTGACACTTTGATAAATAAGGCCTCCTAAGACTTACTTTAGAGATATCTTGTGAAATGAGCCACTGTAAATGCGCCAAACCAGCAAGAAGCGTCGACAAAACTCCAGCTAATGCTAACCGTGCATATGCTAACGTTTCCAAGAACGCAGCCGAGAAGCTAGCAACCCTTCGACAACGACAGAAACCGGAGATACCACAGCTGATATGCCCATTTCCATGGATCAACTGTCTGCAGAATTCGAAAAGCAGAGGTGGTCACTTAGGGATGATGTTTCTTCCCTGATCCAAGAGTCCATTAAACCCCTGCAAGCCTCACTGGACTCCTTGCAGGCGACAATGAAGTCGTTCCAAAAGCGCCTTACCTCTGTGGAGTGTGTAATCAGTGACAACTTTGAGCGTTTAACTGCAGCTGAGTCCACCATCAAAACGCTCCGAACCCAAAACCTGTCTCTGCAGGACCGGATCGACGACCTCGAGAACCGATCTCGGAGGGCCAATCTCCGTGTACTGAACATTCCTGAAGGCAGTGAGGCCGGTAAAGATCCAGCGAAGTTCATGTCGGAGATGCTGATGCAAATAATGGGTCCTGATGTCTTTTCTGCACTGCCTGAGCTGGAGAGAGCACACCGGACCCCGACCTTCAAATCCGGCCGAGGAACAAACCCCCGCACGTTCCTGGTTTGCTTTACCAGATTCCAGCAGAAGGAAGCTGCATTGCGCTGGGCCAGGAACCACGAGCTGAAGTACCAAGGAGCAGTTATAAGGGTTTATCAAGACCTCAGCACGGCACTCGCTAAAAAGCGAGCCGCATTTAACGGCATCAAACAAGCTCTGTACCAAAAGAACGTGCGGTTCAACCTACTGTACCTGGCCCAGCTGCGCGTGATGAACAGAGACGACTCGCACACCTTCGACTCCCCTGATGAAGTTTAGAAGTTTTATGATCAGAAGATGGCTCAAAAAGTAGGCCAGCAAAACGGCTGTTTTGAACCACACTGGTTGGAGACTGTTGATTAGCTGGAGTGATTTGAAAATGGGTAGGGCTATGTTTACCGTTTGAACTAACCCTCTCAACAGCCCTGGGACTGAAGGTATGGTCACGCTCGCTGTATTATTGCAGGGCTATGTTAACTCATTTCTGTTCAACTTACTCATTATAGTGACGTCGCCTTCCCCCCTTTTTTCTTTCTGTCTTGGCATCATAGGTGGTGCTATCATACGTATATTGATTGTTCATCTGGCCTACAGATGTTGTTCGGTTCAATCTTTAATTTGTTTTTTTTTCCCCTTGAGTATGATAAGCTCTTAATATTTCATTGCTGGGAGCCTTCTTTGCTGAAACAGAGCCAGGTTGTATTACCGGAAGGACTTGGGAATAGGGCTATGTAGCCTGCAGCTTGCCTCAGAGAGAGGAACAAGTATAGGCTTAGTGTTAGTTTCGTTCGTGTTTGGGATGAGGGACAGGGTTATGGGAAGGGGCACCCCTAGTTTTTTTTAACAATGTATTTTCTTTTGTTTTCCTTAGAGAGGTTATTCATGAGGCTGTGCATTCTATTACAACCACTTATTTATCTTGTCACTGTCATCACTGTTACTCTACCATTCCTGGCTCAATATGGAAAATAGAACTAGTAAGGCTGGTGTAAGGTTTATCAGCTGGAATGTAAAAGGTTTAAACGGGCCTGTAAAAAGAGCTAGAATATTCAATCACCTTAAATATTTAAATTGTGAAATTGCATTTCTTCAAGAAACTCACCTGTTAGTTAAAGATCAAGTCAGACTAAGAAAAGGTTGGGTGGGACATGTGTTTCACTCGAATTTAAATTCCAGAACGCGTGGAACAGCTATATCGATACATAAAAAAATTCAGTTCAGTGCATCCACTGTTATTTCAGATCCACAGGGACGCTATGTTACGGTGTCTGGGTTCCTTTTCCACAAACCTGTCATTTTGGTTAATGTTTACGCCCCAAATTGGGATAATGATAGTCACGTCATTAATACCAGATTTGAACTCAACAATTGATCTTTGGTGGTGATCTGAACTGTGCAACTGATCCAGTACTAGACCGTTCTAATCCTAAATCCACAACCCCTTCCCGGGACCACCGGGAAAACTCCAAAGTACTCCATCACAGATGTGGACAGCCATAACTTTAAGTAGGTCATAAAAATATGCTGACATGACCATGTGGTGTTTTAGCATTCTATTTACTCACCATGTTGGATCAGAATCTAAAGGAGTAGTGTTGCTTTTGTTCTTTGTATCTATTGCAGGACCATTGGAGAAATATTTGCTGTCAGTATTGTTCAGGGTGGGCCATCTCCAAATTTTTTCATGCCGTGGTGCTACAACTTCATCTCCACGGGAGAACTAGACTATGAAACAGTAACTGAAGGCGATGTTGCTGACCCTGAACTCCAGGAACTAATACAACAGGTAGGATTTAATGCAAGGGTAGCAATTCACATCTCAGTCAATATTATTGATTAACCTTTAGAAGCCAACGTGGATAGGGAGCAATTCTGAATTAGTATGTCGACCATGGGTCTAAAAAATATTTTTGTCAATGTCTGAGCTACTGTTGCTTATTAGTAGCTGGTTTACTTTCCAGCAAGTCTTAAAATGAACATATCACAGTATGGTTTTGTGTTAAAAGATCCGGGCAGCTGATGGCACCTCTGTGTTGGAGTGCACAGAGAATTGTGGCGCGTGGATACATGGGGCCTGTGTCCATCCAAAGAAAGGAACACATTGTGCGGTAAGATACTTTTCATGTAGGTTCAAATTGTATGATGGGATTGGACTTGTTCAAGTTCGTTCACTTTTACAGGGCTGTTGTCCTACACTCAACGGTGAGATTACTACCTATACTACAACAACTCTGCTCTGGTCTGAAAATCTACAACCTCCTCAGCATGGTCCGGGCGGAAAAGGACATATGCCGACAGCTATTTGTACAACATCCTTGTAGGAAGGTAAGAAATACACTTTCTTTGTCAAGAATTCAACATTGAATTGGTAAGCAATTTAGGGAGAGAAAATCATTTTTCCTCTTTTCTGTAACTTAGGTTGATGCTGATTTCCTGGTGATGTCCCTGTCGCCCATTTTTAGTGAGAAGGGAACAGTAAAACGCCAGAGAGAGTCAAGAATCGTAAACCATCTCCAGGATTTGGAGGATAAAGGTGAATATGTACTTTTTCACATTACTTATGCACGTTTTGTCAGATATCCTGTCCTGTTAATACTGTACTTGAACTGAACACTTGATATATTGGTTTGTTGATGGGCAGCAGTGCTGTCATTTACTGACTTACATGCAATAGAATTTCCCTGTATGCACCTTGGCTTAAAATAACACTTTTCTAGGAGCAGATGGAAAAATGGAAGACGAAAACCTGACTGAAGAGCGCCTGCCGGAAGACCCTGGAAGTGAGAACTTGCACATTGATGTTGGCAAATTCTGGCAGTGGCTAACAGGACAGAGCCATGTACCCCTAAGTCATGCAGACCGGGAAGATTTTAAAATAGTCATTGAGTTTGACCATGACCGTCAGGTGCGCATAGGATCTGCTATCCTGTGGTTAATGCTTGTTCCCGTTCAGTAACCTTACCAGTTGTACACCTAGGTACATCCATTGAATTGAGATATCATCTCTAAAGCCATTGTCTATGGCTATGAATTTGGCCGCTGTTGAACAGGTCTGATATGGAAAAAATTCTTGGCAATAGCTTTGTTTTATTATGAGTACAGTGAGCACATACCCCCCAGTTCTTTAAGCTTTTCTTGTACTAGAATTCTATAAAACAATTTACATTGACAATTTGAAGTTATGGCCCAGAAACAATGTCTTGGCCATCAGTTTAGTGGGCACACAGGTCTGTTCTTAATGTTAGTAGGCCAAACGTGCTATTTTTTTCTTTTGTCAACATTTCTACTGCCTGTTTTGAAGAAACTGTTTACCTTGATAATTTTAACAGGTCGTCTAGAAGAAATGTATCTTGGCCAGTAGATTGTTGCTATGAGTTTAGTGGGCACAGCCATGTTAATGGTAGAAGGCCGAATGTGTTTACTATTTTTATCCTGGTCAACTTGTCTTGAAATAAAATTCTGTATATAAAACGACTACATTTGTAATTCTATTTATCCATTAGAGCTATGTAGTGTCACAGACAGCATCCCAAAATTGGTTTAAGTAAAACCAAGGTGTTATTTAAATTAGGGACCCTTTTGCAATTACCAAAGTGTTTAAATTTGAAATGTTGATACACCCCAAAATAGGCTACAGTTATCACTTGTCTCTAGATTGTTTAAAAGTAATTTTGGTAGTTCCATGTACCATTCACACTTGCATTGCATTAAATACAGTAGAGCTAAGGAACAAGGTAGAATGTGACATTCAACTACCCCCCTGTAATATCAGAACAAGTCATACATTTTGACATCAATAATGTTCCACTGCTGTATGTCTGTAGATGTTTTAACATTGGACCTACAAATAATGCTTTATTGTTAATCTTGTTTTGCCAGATTTTAATAGGCCTACTTCAAAAAACTTCAGAATACGTAAATGCTGCAAAGCATAGCTAGGTACCGCTACTGTTAATTGTACAAAGCAGGACCAAGAATCTATTGAAATTGAAACAATTCAGAAAACTAGTGGACTGCTACCTAAAAGGCAGTTAAATTAGATAAATTATCTACAAGAGAACTAATAGATTTTCTGGCATGGCACACAGGAGGTAGGCTGATGTAACTGAATGAGCAGTTTATTAATACAATTAATCAGAGTCGCACCAGAGACCAGTGGGTGGGAGAGTCCTTGGGGGGTGTGGTGGGAGTTAAGAGGGGCTCAAATATTCGCGGCATAGGAGGTACAATTCCCTAGTGGCCATGTCTGGGTCGCTCTGCTCAAGGAGGGCCTGAACCACAATCACTCCTCCTGTTTCACCATTGTGGTCTATGGCAATATCCCAGTCAATGTCCTAGAAGAGAAAAAGCAGAATTTTACATGGCATTTGTGGCTGGTAGTCTATCCTCCCAGAATATGCATCTGACATAATAGAACAATACTACCCCCAAGGTTACAGGATTCCAAAACCTGACCCAATTATCAGACACTATACAAGGTTTTAACACTTAACAATATTTAGAAAATATGCCTCAATGTTTTCTGGCTGGTCAATATCTGTGGTCATCAAACCCAGCCACCACAACTGCTCAGGAGTTCTATTTTCAGTTCGGACAGGATGATTGTTCCAACCTTCCACAAAACTTTCAAGGTCCATCTTCAGTTTGGGGAGAAAGACCAGGTGGATACAGAAAAGGTCTTCTGTTGAGTTCATGATAGCTAAAGGCAGGGGTTAAACCATGACATGAGTAATGCATACATATCCACTGTCTCGGTAATATGAAGGTTAGGTTTTAGCCAGTACCAGCAGTCAAATATTTCAAATTAATTGTGCCTCTGAAGACTGCTTGCATCAAGGCTAACACAAAATAGCACAATAGTCACATATAAATGTTTTTAGAACCAAATAACCTTTTTTGACAATGTTATTCACGCCATTAGCAATACTCTTCAGACAAGCTCCGTAAAAGTGATTTTGGTTCGAACCTGTGGAAGAAACATCCAGCAACTGATCCTGTCCCAGACTCTGAAGCATATTGTAGTATTTGGAGGTGACAGGTCCTCACGTCCCGCCACAGACGTTCGATTCTAATGACAACGACAAATACAATCTCTTTAACCCTGCCAAATGTACAACAGCCAGAAGAATTTTAATAAGTAAGGCACAATTGCCGCTGAGGTGTATTGTTATACAGAATTAATGAATGAGGCAGACATGACAAACCTTTGGTTGTGAACGCTTTTTCCTGACATGAAGCTTCCCCTGTCGGTACTCCGCATAGTGAACATAAACCTGGCAATGTCAACATTCTCAATGCCTTTATCACCTGTGCATCATACGGTCAGAGGTGATCAAGTAGTGCAAAATGACAAAGTTTGTGACAAGTTTTGTCAGATTTGTGTAAACATGTCAAGTGTGGCTTAGATACATCTCAACATCCAAACCACTGAACACCAGTGTTTGTGTATTAAGTTAATATACAGCATACATGGCAACAGTCTGTCAGCTTTTTAAAGGCTCCGACCCATCCTTAGAAAGAGGGTGACACTATTGTGGCAACTTGTGCCCTGGTAACATTGATAGTGCCATACAACCGACTCAAGTACAAGAGACCCATTACAACCTCTACTTCACATTTACCTCTCCACACAGCTTTGAGCACATACAATTCAGTCCTACAGGAAAGTATTAAGGTGAAGAACTGAACTGAAATGATCAAAATGGAATGGATCTTCCTGGTTCCATGCCAAATATGTTCACATTCTAAAAAAAAAGGTTTACCTTGAGGGAATACCATATCTTTCCGTAGCCTGCTTGAAGGCAGCAAATGCTACTGAAGCCAGGTTGTTGGTGGCAGCATTGAGGCACATTATCTGTTTTATAAAATTACAATGCAAATTCTTTTAAGTTATGGTAAGTTTCAGGCAGTCATGCACAATACATTACCAAAAATATGTTTTTAGCTTCAAGAGACAAACCATGTTACACAAAACGATAATTTACCTTCCTGGAGTACCCATCCACTGCTCCAAACAGCACAATGTTGTACCTTGGGAGCAAAGTTTTGACTGTAATTACTACACCGGCACAATGAATAGCCTATACATGTATACCATTCTATTATTATTCATAAGTACCAACCTGCTTAATTTATGGTTTGTGTCCAAATGCCACAGAGAAAGGGGGCCCCTGACAGAGTAGGTCCTTCACAAAATGCAGCCTAGGTCTGACAGTCTTGAGAGGATGCCCAGGGAGTCTACACGGTGCAATGATGCAGCTACTCTCCTCCACTGAACATGGATACCCATAGACCGCAACCTCCCCTTGACCATGCGGTAGCCTGTAGTTGGCATCTCATTCTTTATGGTCCGCACAACATTATCCAGCTCCTCATCATCAATTTCATGGTAATGTCTAGCAAAAAGACAAAATTCATCCATCTGCCTCAAGGTTCGACGTGTTGCGCGTTCAGAGATGCTCTTCTGCATACCTCGGTTGTAATGAGTGGTTATTTGAGTTACTGTTGCCTTTCTATCAGCTCGAACCAGTCTGGCCATTCTCCTCTGACCTCTGGCATCAACAAGGCATTTTCGCCCACAGAACTGCCGCTCACTGGATATTTTCTCTTTTTCGGACCATTCTCTGTAAACCCTAGAGATGGTTGTGCGTGAAAATCCCAGTAGATCAGCAGTTTTTGAAATACTCAGACCAGCCCGTCTGGCACCAACAACCATGCCACGTTCAAAGTCACTTAAATCACCTTTCTTCCCCATTCTGATGCTCGGTTTGAACCGCAGCAGATCGTCTTGACCATGTCTACATGACTAAATGCATTGAGTTGCTGCCATGTGATTGGCTGATTAGAAATTTGCGTTAACGAGCAGTTGGACAGGTGTGCCTAATAAAGTGGCCGGTGAGTGTATGTTGAAAGTGTTACCGTTTTTGGTGACCATGTAGCTGTCCCCCTTTCTGAGTGTGATCGTCGCTGCTCAATTTGTAGCCCTGGCGGCAGAAAAGATGTCAGAGGGGTAAGACGGCATGTACAGAGCGTCTCGCAGCTGCGCTCTGTGTCGTTTCCCCTCGCTGCCTCGTAGGGAGATCACCGCCGTTCCTCTGCGTTGGGCCATCCCGCCCGCCGCATTTTGTTCCATCAGCTAACTCGACCGAATGGCTGCCCGGCTTGGGCGAGCTGTCGAAGCTGATGAACTTCTTCATGTCGTTAATAATGATGCCTTTCATCTTCACCTTGTTCGGGGGCTTCCGTTGTGGGATGTCGTTTCTCTCCTCTTTGCGATGCTTTGCTTTAAAGACGTGGTCCTGGTCGTCGACCTCCTCATCCTCGTCGAACACTTTCCTGACATCCTCTTGTCATTTTCTCCTGCACATGGACTCGGCGTGGCTGTCCCTCTTGCAGTAATGGCGCCACACTTTTGCTTTGCGGCCCTTCGCTTTGTGTCCTTTTCTTCCGCACCTGTAACGTGTGACACTCGATGTTTCTTCCCTTTTGTTATTCCCTGGACTTTTGGTAGAAAGCCGCGGCCTTGTCGTGTCGCCGTCTTCATCACGTTGTCCGTGCTGTCAGTTGAGCTCCTTCTTTCAGCCTCTTGGTAGTTTCTCAGCCTTCTCTTGAAACCTGTGAAGGCTACGCTGTCTTCATTCTGCGTGACATGAACCACAAGCGGCTTGAATAAGTCAGGGAGCCCCTCTAGGATCATGGCTATGCACAGTCCCTCACTCGTGGCTTCTCCCGCATCCCTTAAAGTGGAAACAGTGTCCTCTGCCCTTATAAGGTAATCGGTGACCGTTTCGTTGTCGCCCACGTGGAGTCTCGACAGCGTAGCATACAAGCTAATTATCCGCGGCTTGCTTCTACCCGAATAATGTTCTTTTAATATTTCTAAGGCTTTTCTGCCATCATGTGGCGCGTCATGACGGATCAGGGAAAGGCTTTAATCAGCTATGCGTCTCACTAATTCAGCATAGCAGTCCTCATTCCTTTTTAAGTCTTCTGCTAGCTGAGCTGCGTCTCCCTCTGCGCCGGGCTCATGCAAGATAGTGTCTTTTAATCTTAACGAATGCAAACGAATAAGGAATCTTATTTCCCAAATGTCATACTTATCTTCCTTTCCATCGAAGATGCGTTGCGATGACACGCTTCGAGATGCTCCGTTAGCCATCTTGCTAGCGTGTCGTCTCCACCGTTACTCACCGCCGGTAGCCCGCTTGCTGCGTGCGCCTATTAGCCGAACTTCTTCCTGCTAAGCTAGGTGCCGCACTGTGTGGCTATTAGCCGAACTTCTTCCTGCTAAGCTAGGTGCCGTACTGTGTGGCTATTAGCCGAACTTCTCCCTGCTAAGCTAGGTGCCGCACTGTGTGGCTATTAGCCGAACTTCTCCCTGCTAAGCTACGTGCCGTACTGTGTGGCTATTAGCCGAACTTCTCCCTGCTAAGCTAGGTGCCGTACTGTGTGGCTACTAGCCGAACTTCTCCCCGCTAAGCTAGGTGCCGTACTGTGTGGCTATTAGCCGAACTTCTTCCCGCTAAACTAGGTGCCGCACTGTGTGGCTGTTAGCCGAACTTCTCCCCGCTAAGCTAGGTGCCGCACTGTGTGGCTGTTAGCCGAACTTCTCCCCGCTAAGCTAGGTGCCGCACTGTGTGGCTATTAGCCGAACTTCTCCCCGCTAAGCTAGGTGCCGTACTGTGTAGCTATTAGCCGAACTTCTTCCCGTTAAGCTAGGTGCCGTACTGTGTGGCTATAAGCCGAACTTCTTCCCGCTAAGCTAGGTGCCGCACTGTGTGGCTATTAGCCGAACTTCTTCCTGCTAAGCTAGGTGCCGTACTGTGTGGCTATTAGCCGAACTTCTCCCTGCTAAGCTAGGTGCCGTACTGTGTGGCTATTAGCCGAACTTCTCCCTGCTAAGGTAGGTGCCGTACTGTGTGGCTATTAGCTGAACTTTTCCCGCTAATATAGCCACCGTGCTGTTTTGCTAACCCGTTTACTTTTGCGGAAATAACGTTAGCCTTTTAGCGCCGTCCGTCCATTTAAGCTACGCGGTAAACTTCTTCCGAATTTTGTCTGCTTACTTGAAACCCCCTGGGCCCACAACCTGCTGAGGCGTTTTCCTTCCGCGGATTATACTTTGCGTACTTACAAATAAACAGACCTGTTTTCAACAACGATGGTGAATTTATACTCTTTCTTCACAATGCATCTTGCGTTCACTATTATACAGAGGGCTCGCATTAGACGCGACCACCGCCGCGCATTTTTTAATCTCATGCGCGCACTGTACAAGCGCACACGCCAAACTGCGTGATTACGTCACCGCTGAACCTACGGTGGCTCATAAGGTACAAACAGTACAAAATACAAAACACCCGTAAGGGAATTACGCACCACAGAGTACACGGTTTTTATACACGGTAACACACTTTAAATTTTAACTTGACTAAACATTTTGCCCCGATTTGGCGCCATATGCTCCCACCCAGTTTGCGCGGACGCCTTGAATTCACACACAAACGATGCACGCACGTCTACGTGCCACATCAGCCGCGAGACACGTTTCGTTCATTGATTGGCGTGCCGTGGCACGGGGACAGTTTAAAAATGAATGCATAGGAAAGCGCACTCGCTACATTTCGCAACACGCCGAAAAACATATAAACAGACTGATGTCTTTGTGTATGACACAGCTGAACACAAAAGGTGTACATGATTTTGATCATTCCATGTTTACTATTTAATCTTATAGAATTAGGAAAATTAAATTAATATCCGTTTTTTTATAAAAAAAACATTTAAATCGTTTTTAGAGATATCAGACATTGAATGTGTTCAAATTGGCTCCAAACAAGAGAGGCGTTTTAAATATGTTTACATTTGTCATGTGTGACTGGGCAACGAGCGACCAATCCACGTCAACATAGAAAAAACAATATGCGTGCACAGTCGTCATTTACGGTAACCGTTAGGCGTTACGAGCGAATGCCTGCCCGTTGTTAGTGCACGTTTCTCATAAAATATAAAATTTAGATAAATTCATATAGAATTTTTATTATTATTTGCCATGCCTCGGAAAACAACACCCGCCACACGGTTAATCTACAAAAAAACGCAATAAAATTAGAAAGTGGCGGATGACGTGTACATTGGGTCCTTCGGACTTCCGGGTCTCCGTAAACAGGGCGCATACGGAATCGCCTCCTCACAAAAATGTGAGTTTACGCCTCAATATGTGCGATGTTCCTTCCGAATGTGTGTAGTATTGTGTAGTCAACACCGCGGTGACAGTAACGCTCCTTTTTTTTATTCTTAAACAGGTCAAAAGTAACGTTTAAAATCACGCTGACGTCGGACCCCCGGCTGCCATACAAAGTGTAAGTGCAGTGACAGCTCAGCAGCACCGTCGGTGGCTTGTGTTTTATACAGCTGCTAAGCTGCCTGGTGGATGTAACCACCGCTGTCCAGTCATCCCGTTTCCCCGCACCTTCATACAGCTGTTTGGCTTGAAAATCACAGGCACCGGGCATTCAGAAAACATCTGCAAAGCTGTGAGCATGGGCTCTGCCTGGTTGGTCGCTTCGAGCTAATGCACAGATGTTAAAATGTTCGCACCGACCTGCATAGGATTTGCTTATAGCTCCACCTCTGGTTTATAAGTTGATGTTCTGCAACGTTTTTCATCTAAACTGACATGGTAGCCCACCATTTGTCATTTTTTTTCGACTAGTAGGACCTCAGTATGTTAGACAGATGTTTTACCAACCATGTACAGAATCTAGCTGCAGCTCTCAGCACCTCAACGTCACAACACAGATTAGACGTTAAGGGTAGCTGGTTGATCTGTCTGTTGGGCACTTAGGCTACTTGCACTTGCTATGCACGCTTGGCTGTGATATAGGCCGCCCTGTGATATTGATTTGTAATTTGTAATTTAATTCAGTCTCCTATTACCCACATCATGGTTGGTGATCATCTTATTACACACTTACACTAATTCCTCTTCAAATGACATGCACTCTTGGCCATAAAATCATTACTATTTAGTAGTCTAAGATGCCAGTAGGTTGACACACCAATCTATCTGCTAAATTGCTGACTGTTTTGTAAGTTTCTGTAGATACTAGTGCTGACTTAATGAGAGAATATAATGAAAAAGAAATCCAATTCAATGCATTTCTTATGTTACAGACTCAGTGTCCCTGAGGGTACGCCGTTTACCGCAGTGTTGAAGTTTGCAGCTGAGGAGGTAAGAGTATCACATAGCTTACCTACAGTTTCAGCAAAGTCAGTTCTGATGATGCTTGTGGGTGTTTTATAAAATTAGGCTGTTTTAAGCAGATGCAGTAGGAAATGACTGTTCTTGTTATGGTATAAATCTGTTAAATGACATCCTGCCAAAGTGGCATGTCGAATTAAGAAGGAGTTGTCGCTACAAATTTATACACATGGGGAGAGTAACAGATGTTCATGAAAAGCCATTTACTTATGGTATCATTATGACAGAAGTTGGTTTATAAAGACCTGTTGATCCTAGAGTAGTTTACAGCGAACCTAATTCCCAATTGAGACTATTGAAGGCTAAGATACAATACAACTTACACTAAATCTTTGTCGAGTGCACCTAGCTAAGGTCTCTTACATTACTGGTTCAAAAATCCAGGCGAGTAACTAGGCAACAGCTATACCTGCTTTCAAACATAACTATATTCTGTAACATTGTCAGAATAACTTTCCTGGCATTGCAGGTGGTTTCCCTGTTCACATATAAAGCTTCTGTCCTTAAGCTCTATGGATAGTGTTTTTTCACACGTGACATGACAGTGCCTTCTGTCTCATTCCCCATTCACATAGGATGCCTTTTATATCATAAACTACAGCATCTCTAACTCTGGAATATATTTAAGTCGTTGTTTTTTGGCCCTTTCCATTTTTCGTATAACTGCTACCCTAGTTAGTTTTTTTTTTCTTTTGGCAGTACCTCCTAGCTAGGAGCCCTGTCTGAACACTTCCTTGGATGTTAGCGATTAGAGGATATGATTATGAATCCAGTCGGAGTGCTGACTCAGCAGTTGTGGAAGTTTTCCTGGAATGACCCGATGTCTTCGTTGAAGAAAAAAAAATCCACTAAACATTTTTCTAAAATATATTACCGATGTTCCCAATGTATTGAATGATTGGTGATGTTATTCATTCTGCCTACAAGGGTTTGAGTGTGACCACTTCTTCATTTTGTTGTTTCGACAGTTCAAGGTACCAGCAGCAACCAGTGCCATCATTACTAATGGTGAGTTGTAAAAGGAAAAAACTAAAATCCTGGTGTAAGCTTTTTATTTCAATAGTCACATAAGATGGAGCGTCACTCACTCACAAATAGAATGCATGTGATAACACAAAGCAGATCAGTAACAAAACTAACTAGAATCAGAAATGACTCATGGGCACTGTCAGAGTAAATGTCAGGTTTTCCTTTAGTAATTAAGATTTTCTAGTGGGTAGCTAATAAGTGCAAGGAGATGAGCAATTAAAGATGTAAACTAATGTTAATTAAAAAAAATACAACTGCCAAAGTCCAGCTGATGCTTAGGACCTTCAAAGTATCCAGCCGTCTTTCCTTTTTTAGTACAGAAAGATGTCAGAATGTTTTCACATGGAGCGTCCAGGTAGCGTGGCGGTCTATTCCATGCCTACCAACATGGGGATCGCTGGTTTGAATCCCCGTGTTACCTACTGCTTGGTTGGGCGTCCCTACAGACGCAATTGGCCGTGTCTGCGGGTGGGAAGCCCGGTGTGGGTGTGTCCCAGTTGCTGCACTAGCGCCTCCTCTGGTCGGTCGGGGCACCTGTTCGGGGGGAAGGGGAACTGGGGGGAATAGCGTGATCCTCCCACGTGCTACAGTCCCCTGGTGAAACTCCTCACTGTCAGGTGAAAAGAAGCGGCTGGCAACTCCACCTGTGTCAGAGGAGGCATGTGGTAGTCTGCAGCCCTCCCCGGATTGGCAGAGGGGGTGGAGCAGAGACCGGGATGGCTCAGAAGAGTGGGGCAATTGGCCAGATAAGAATGGGGAGAAAAAAAAAGGGGGGGGTGTTTTCACGTGGGATTTTTGTGTATAATGGATAGAAATTTCTCTGTCAAATGAAAACGATGTCCCATGAATACTGAGAGTACTCTTGTAGTCATATTTGGGTGAGCTCAATATGCACCTCCTCATTAAGGCTTTAAAAATGTTACTCATTGGTCGGCTGTCCCTACAGACACAATTGGCCGTGTCTGCGGGTGGGAAGCCGGATGTGGGTATGTGTCCTGGTTGCTGCACTAGCGCCTCCTCCGGTCAGTCGGGGTGCCTGTTCGGGGGGGACGGGGAACTGGGAGGAATAGCGTGATCCCCCCATGCGCTACGTCCCCCTGGCGAAACTCCTCCCTGTCAGGTGAAAAGAAGCGGCTGGCGACTCCACATCTATCAGAGGAGGCATGTGGTAGTCTGCAGCCCTCCCCGGATCAGCAGAGGGGGTGGAGCAGCGACTGGGATGGCTCGGAATAGTTGAGGTAGTTGGCCAAGTACAATTGGGGAGAAAATGGGGGCGAAAAATCCCCCCCAAACATTTCAACATTTCATATGGTTTTCCTCTTAGAAGTTTCCTAATGGTTATAGAAAAGTGACTTGAACATGGATTTCATTAAAAGTCTTATTCTATTTCTATAATATATAAATGTCCATCCATCCATCCATTATCCAAACTGCTTCACAGCAAGAAGGTCCTGGGTTCGAGCCCCGGTGTAGTCCAACCTTGGGGGTCGTCCCGGGTCGTCCTCTGTGTGGAGTTTGCATGTTCTCCCTGTGTCTGTGTGGAGTTTGCATGTTCTCCCTGTTGCATGTTCGTCCCGGTTTCCCCCCAGAGTCCAAAGACATGTAGATCAGGTGAATCGGCCATACTAAATTGTCCCTAGATGTGAATGTGTGTGTTTGTGTCGGCCATGTGATGGCCTGGGTGTCTCCCTGCCTGCCGCCCAGTGACTGCTGGGATAGGCTCCAGCATCCCCGTTACCCTGAGAGCCGGATAAGCGGTTTGGATAATGGAGGGATGGATGGATAGAAGATGAATGTTGAAATAGCTGAGATATGAGTGTTCAGATGAAGCTTGTCATGTTCTACTGCCAACCCATGGGTGCGCTATTATTATCATCCCAGACAGAAGTGGGTGCCTAGGTGCTCTATGTTTACTACGTTGCCAAGGGCAACAGCGCCCAGATTATGCCATCGATAATTTTTCATCTTTTCTATCCTTGTGCCACTCATTTGCATGACAATCTTCCCGGTAATACATCGTTTCTTCTCTCTTTCATGTTTGCCCTGCAGATGGAATAGGAATCAACCCCGCACAGACAGCAGGTGAGTTATGATGTCGTCCTGATGCGAGGGATTTGGGGGGAGAAGGCTTCGTTTTTAATGCCACAAACACACACTGGGTGTTTACATGTCCCCAAGGAAATCTGCTGTTAGCCAGTAAAGACGACTCAACGGGTTTTTTTTTCCCCTCCTCTTGTTTTGCTTTGATGAGGCTTCTAGACCTCAAAGCTTCATCTTCCTCTTCAGCCCGTCTTTGCAGTTGTCCACTGGCTTTTTAATCTAAGCATCTGACTAAAGCGTGTTCCAGCGTGACGTATGTGCTGGAGGACATTTGTCTTTGTAGTCCAAAAGATAAAACTGATGTTGGCCCCAAGTAACACGGACTCCTGGGCTGTTTGTATGAAAATTGTGTTTATTGACTCATGAATATTGATGCAGCGCCCCAGGGGAGCTGCGTTTATTAGTTTAATCATATACAAAACGGCGCTTCAGAAGATGCAAAATGGGGGAGAACCAGTGTCCTCGCACGTGGTTTTGATATAGCGTTTGCAACGCTTGATGTTTGCAACATGAGCACTGTCCTGCATGTCCATGCCGGTGTGTTAGGGCCCTGACACACCAGGCCGACCGACGGCCATGTCAGGCTGTCGGTGAGCATCTGTGACCCTAGTTTTTGTGGTGTGCCCCGCACCACCAGCAATAGTTGGACCCCTGTTGGCAGCTTTTCGGCCGATTCAGCATGTTGAATCGGCGGAGCCCATCGGTGAGAGAGATCACTCTGATTGGCTGTTCAGCTCAGCGAATCAGTGCAGATGCTAGTTGGCTGTCAGCTGTAGTCTTTGCGGTGTGTTCAAGTGCTACTTTTTGGCCCGGAAGCAGGCGACGTTAGGCGACGCAACAGTCGGCCTTCGTGCCCGCTTGTCGCTTTGGTGTGTCTGGGCCCTTAAATCTGGACTCTCTGACCCTTGACTTGGAGATCTGATAGGTGATGGACAACCAGTATACACAGGATTTTAAATTTAAACGTTTATTTGGGAAGGGACAGTATGCATTAATCAACATTCAAAGCAAATGTAAATGTACTCGAGTTAGCTAAAAGGCTATTCTCCATTAGCAGTCCCTGCCAATGCAGTAGGGTTAGTAGCAGTAGTAGTGCTAGTAGTAGTGGCAGTAGTGGTAGTAGTAGTGGTAGTATTAGTGGTGGTAGTGGTGGTGGTAGTAGTGGTGGTAGTAGTAGTAATAGTAGTGGCAGCAGTAGGGGTAGTAGTATTAGTAGTGGTGGTAGTAGTAGTTACAGTAGTAGTAGTAGTGGTGGTAGTAGTAGTTGTAGTAGTAGAAGTAGTGGTAGTAGTATTAGTGGTAGTGGTAGTAGTATTTGTGGTAGTATTAGTAGTAGGTGTGGTAGTTGTAATAGTCGTGGTAGCGGTAGAAGTAGTGGTAGCGGTTGTGGTAGTAGTAGTAGTAGTAATAGTGGTAGTGTTAGCAGTAGTGGTAGTTGTATTAGTAGTATTGGTAATAGTGGTAGTGGTAGTAGTAGTAATAGTAGTGGTGGCAGTAGTAGTGGTAGTAGCAGTAGTGGTATTAGCAGTAGTGGTAGAAGTTGTAGTAGTAGTAGCGGTAGTGGTAGCAGTAGTGGTAGTAGTATTAGTAGTAGTGGTGGTAGTAGTAGTGGTAGTACTGTGGATACTGTGTTTATTTTGCACGTAAGTTCATATCTCTCACTTTGCTGCAAAGCCCTGGCAACATTATTTTTTTCTACAGCTGTCAAATATTTGGTTCCTGAAATACATGCGTAATGCTGCGCCTACCTGTCCTTATGTAATGTTGTTGATGTCGGCATAGGTGCATAATGGGCGACAAGGCTTTCCGCATAGAGCAGGCGGAGGTGATGCCTCCTTTGACCAAAGAGCCAAGACGGGGTCTTTTATGTGAAGAAAGACTGTGTAAGTCACACGCCGTGTGCTCCCAAGATTACCCTGGCTTCAGGCACCCCTGGAAATTGCCTCTTTTAATCTCTGTAGCTGAAATTACATCATCAGCTTTGCAGGAGTGGAATGGTTCACATGATGAACGTTCCTCTTGCATAACTGCTATACAATTTTCCTCTTTTAAAAGAAAAATAAAACCCTGCCGTTTCTATCCAAAGGAGTTGAATCAAGTGCAACTGGACTTGGTATATATCCGTGAAGACGTTTCGCCTCTCATCCAAGAGGCTTCCTCAGTTCGTGCCTTTCTGACTAGACGAAGCTAGTCTGACTGGCTGGTGATGAGACTCAGAATTTATCCTCTTAGAGTCGTTGTCAGAGCTATAGATGTCCATGGCTCTTTGTGTCCCGATGTTTACCAACGCCAGTCGCTAACAGAGCCATAGATATGAGTGGTTCTTTTGTGTACATTTTGTGTAAATTCTGAGTCTCATCACCAGCCAGTCAGACTAGCTTCGTCTAGTCAGAAAGGTACGAACTGAGGAAGCCTCTTGGATGAGAGGCGAAACGTCTTCACGGATATATACCAAGTCCAGTTGCACTTGATTCAACTCCCTTGGATAACCATGACCTGGATGAATGAGAACATTCACAGACCTGCCGTTTCTATGTTATGTATTAGATAACCAACTACGCTGTGCAGCGGTAGCATGGATGGATGGTATGTCATGATGTCATGCGATCTCAGGTGACTGAATTTGACTACTGGTTCCTCGTGGGCGTCATTGTTTGTCGAGTATATGGCAACAACTACCGTTATGTTTTGTTTTTGATTTGATGGTTTTCCTCATGAGATACTCTAGCAGTTTTTCCAAACCCAGTCCTCAAGGACCCCCTATCCTGCAGATTTTCTTTGCAACCCTGAATAGGTACCTGTTTGTAGTTATTCAACCAATCAGCAATGAATTATGTCAGATTTTGTACGCCTTGCATAATTAAGTGCTGTGAGGTGATTGGTTGAGTAAGTACAAGCAGGGCTACCTATACACAAGGCTCAGCGTGTTCGGTTTTTATTTTTCAAAGCCATCCAGCGTGCCGAATTTCGCCACAAGAGGGCACTGTTACATAACCTCACACGAACAGGAACAACTTTTGGATCTGTGGAAACATAAAATCCGGGTGAAAATCAGTTTAAAAATCTGGGTATTTTTAGGTGAAAATTGGTAAAAACCGAAAACACTGAGCCTTGCCTATACAGGGTTACAGTGAAAACCTGCAGGATAGGGGGTCCTTGAGGACTGGGTTGGGAAGCACTGCCCTAGTGAATAAAGAATATGCAGATAGAAATCTTATCAGGACAGTGCTCAGTGGTCTCTCTGTGTGGCAGACAACCTCTGCAACGCAACATGAGTACATTTTCCCAGCTCTTGTTAAAGCAGGCTCGTTTGCAGTACTTTAGGCGTGATTACAAGGGCGTTGGGATTAAACTAGCGGCGCTGCCCCGCTGAGCGCTTTGGTTTGGTGTCTGAGAGCTCTGTCTGACTGACAACGTGCTGCACGTCGTACCCTTTTAGCTCCGCCACTGTCCGTTTTATCAAATGGAAAAATTACGAAAACTCTAGCGGTGACGACAAACATCCAACCTCCTCCAAAACAATACTCATGTCCACTCTAAGCTACTACTAGTTATGCTTAACTACATGGGTTCAGTTTTATCCATCAGTCACCAAATTTCTGTTGACTTGTTGGAAGAGGATATGTCAACCTTCCAAAGGTTGCATATATGCATGCAACAAATGCTTCTGAGATGTCCTTCCATTGGACTGTGAGTACATCTGAACATGATGACATAACGGCCAACAGGGATCAGCTGAACTCAGAATGTAAAGCGGGAACATGGTGGTTTTATCTGCATCCATTTTGGTGTGAGGGGTGGTATATTAAATTGATTAACTGTATTTTATTATTATTATTAGTTTGATTCATTCAATACAGGGAGTATGCATGTTCCAGACAGTTTTCATTATAAAAGTTGCTCTAAGGGCGTCCGAGTGGCGTGGTGGTCTATTCCATTGCCTGCCAACACGGGGATCGCCGGTTCAAATCCCCGTGTTACCTCCGGCTTGGTCGGAGCGTCCCTACAGACACAGTTGGCCGTGTCTGCGGATTGGAAGCCGGATGTGGGTGTGTGTCCTGGTCGCTGCACTGGCGCCTCCTCTGGTCAGTCGGGGAGGGGGGAACTGGGGGAAATAGCATGATCCTCCCACGCGCTATACTCCCCTGGTGAAGCTCCTCACTGTCAGGTGAAAAGAAGTGGCTGGTGACTCCACATGTATCGGAGGAGGCATGTGGTAGTCTGCAGCCCTCCCCGGATCGGCAGAGGGGGTGGAGCAGAGACCGGGACGGCTCGGAAGAGTGGGGTAATTGGCCAAGTACACTTCAGGAGAAAAAGGGGAGGAAATAAAAAAAACAAAGTAGCTCTAAGTATACTTCATAGTATAAAAATACCTTAAATTGTACAACAAATAACAAAATGTAGGGAAAGGAAAGAAGAATAAAAGAAACAAAAACCTTCGGGGTCTGCTAAATTGGAGTAAATTTGAAATGTCTGAATAATCTAATAGGTTTTGCCAATTTATAATTTTTGAGTTTTAAATTTTCAATTGTAGTCAAATATGTTTTAAAATCGGTATATTTAAAAATATGAAAGGAGGGTCATTTTTTTAAGCCATATCATTTTATGGATATAATATTTTGCAAAGATATTAATCAAGTTAATTATGCAAGTTTCATCTGCTGAGAAGTCGAGATTGTTAAAAATAACCAATAAATCAGTTTTTGTTAGTATCATATCTTTGTCAAAAACTTTTAAAAGGTTCTTCTGTAAATCAAACCAAAAAAAAAGTAGCATGAAAGCAGTCTACAAACACATGTTCAATAGTTTCCCCCTCACCATCACAGGAAGTGTGTCTGTTGTTTATAGTTGGGAAGAACGTACAGATGTTAGTTTTAAGAGGATAGTACCTGTGTACAATCTGAAACAGGAACTCCTTGATTCTACTTGGTGTTATACATTTATGAGGTAACAGAAGGATAGTGTTCCGTCCATCCATCCATCCATCCATCCATTATCCAAGCCGCTTATCCCAACCAGGGTTGCAGGATGCTGGAGCATGTCCCAGCAGTCATTGGGCAGCAGGTGGGGAGACATCCTGTACAGGCCGCCAATCCATCACAGGGCTCACACAAACACACACACACACACACATTCACACCTAGGGACAATTTAGTACGGCCGAGTCACCTGACCTACATGTCTTTGGACTGTGGGAGGAAACCGGAGCACCCGGAGAAACTCCACACAGAGAACGGCCCGGGACGACCCCCAAGGTTGGACTACCCCGGGGCTCGAACCCAGGACCTTCTTGCTGTGAGGTGACCGTGATAACCACTGCGCCACCGTGTCGCTAGCGTTCCATTGTTTTCTATTTAAATATAACCATCTATATGTACATATGGGTGTAGTTATATGCTCAAGACGATTTCTAATAAAAGCCTTACTGCACATTCTGTCAAATATAGAGACCCCATTAATAGTAAGGGGACATTCATTTAAAGATAGTGCTTCAAGGCATGTGTTTTGTGCTAAAGACATTATACCGTATTTCCCAGAATACCAATCACACCGGAGTATAAGTCACACTCAGCAAAAAAAAATGCGTTGTTGCGAGGGGGAAAAAAATTAAGTTGCTTTGGTGTATAAGTCGCATTTATATGGCGGTACAGTATTTTCAGTTGAGTCAAAAGATTAAACAGTGTCATCTAGTGGCTTTGGTTGAAATGCTGTGTATTCGTTCAACAAATTTATGTTGTATAAGTCGCAGGACCAGCCAGATGAGTAAAAACAAAACAGGGACTTATATGGTATTAGGAAAATATGGTATTAGGCGTTGTCTTGATAACTATATCAAACTCCCGATGAGAAATGTGAATGTTGTATTTGTCCAAGAAAACCTCTTGATTACATAATTCACCATTGACATTTAAAGATTGGTTTACGGTAATTATGTTGTTCACGAAGCCAGTATGCAGGTACAGTGTTTTGTTCCTGTATGAGACGTAGGTGTTGTTCCACAGGATACAGTTGTGAGGAGAGTAATTCTGTTTGAAAAGAAGAGCCCAACACAATTAGATTTATTGATGAACGTTAGCTAGTTGTACAGGGAGGTTTCCAACAGTGTAAGGACATAGCAATAGAAAATTAAGACCCCCCCCAATTCAACTGAAAAAGTAAATAAGGAAAATATTCCATATACTAGTTGGAATCTTAAGGTATCTTTTATTCCACTTGACCCCCCCTTTTGTATCCGGCCAATTATCTTACTCTTCTGAGCTGTCCTGGTCACTGCTCCACCCCCTCTGCTGATCCGGGGAGGGGTGCAGACTACCACATGCCTCCTCCGATACATGTGGAGTCGCCAGTCGCTTCTTTCCACCTGACAGTGAGGAGTTTCGCCAGGGATACGTAGTGCATGGGAGGACCACACTATTCCCCCCCAGTTCCCCCTCCCCCTCGAACAGGCACCCCCGACCGACCAGAGGAGGTGCTAGTGCAGCGACCAGGACACATAGCCACATCCGGCTCCCCACCCGCAGACACGGCCAATTGTGTCCGTAGGGACGCCCAACCAAGCCAGAGGTAACACGGGGATTCGATCCAGCGATCCCCATGTTGGTATGCAACGGAATAGACCGCCACGCCACCCGGACACCCATCCAGCGGATTTTTATAATTTGGTTAAATGGTCCCAAGTCAAAACATTAAGTCCTCCTTCAACTAAGTGGCTAGATAGAACTGTCTTTTGTTTTTTGGGGGGGGGTTTGGGGGGAGCTTATTTTTCCATATCCAAGTCCTGGACTGTTGAAGACAACATGGGGATAATATAGAGTTGATTACGTTATAATCTTTTGGGGCTGCTCGTTCTTGCCAGTCCTCGCCACAGTTCATAGCACTGGACTTTCTTTGGAGTTGTTCGTCCATCCTGTCACACAGCAGTCACAGTAACATGGCAGTCAGACCCGAATAATTCTCCGCTGGTTGTCAAACAATAGGTGCCATCTAGCTTACCTTTAGATGACTACACCAATGTTGATTTAACAACAGTCTTACCCAGCAAAAATAACAAAAGCTGCTCTGAATAATCGTAGTGATGAAACGGTACCGTCTTTTGACCAGCACGTTTAAAATGACATTTTCTGAGCTGAAATAATCAGGGGAGCTGATATTGAGAAGTAGTGTAAGTGAGTTAGGCACATTCCTCAATTTCATAATATGGCGCCGGCAGCCATACAGCATGTGCCCTGGCTCTGCCAGATGATGGAAACTACGCAGGTATGGGCTTGGCTAGTACTTGGATGGGAGACTTCCTGGGAAAACTGAGTTGCTGCCAGAAGTGGTGTTAGTAGGCAAGTAGGGGGCAGTCTTCCCTCTGGTCCTAACAAAAACATCAATCCATCCATTATCCAAACCACTTATTCTGCTCTCAGGGTGGCAGGGATGCTGGAGCCTTTCCCAGCAGTCATTGGGCGGCAGGCGGGGAGACATCCTGGACAGGCTGCCAGGCCATCACAGGGTCCACACACACACACACACACATGTAGGGACAATTTTAGTTCGGCTGATTCACCTGACCTACATGTCTTTGGACTGTGGGAGGAAACTGGAGCACCCGGAGGAAACTCACGCAGACACGGGGAGAACATGCAAACTCCAGACAGAGGACGACCCCAAAGGTTGGACGACCCCAGGGCTGGAACCCAGATAAAATATAATGATGAAAACAACAGATATCAAATCCCAGTGCAGTGACGTGGACACTGCTGTAGGAGATGCCGTCCTTCGGATAAGACGTTAAACCGAGGTCCTGACTCTCTGTGGTCACGAAAGAGCCCATGGCACTTACCGCAAAGAGTGGGCGGTTCCCCAGTGTCCTGGCAAAATTCCCAACCTGGCTGTCTCCATCTGGCCACCTAATCATCCCCCCATGTAATTGGCTCAATAATTCCCCTGCCGATCCAACCCCAAGTCAGTAGGGGTGGGAGGATTCTGGGGGGGAAGAGGAGGGGGCAGAAGCAGTGCTGTCACTGGAAGAAGAGAATGCAGAGCCGTAAACTGGGAACCTGTGAGAATCGAGGACCCCATCGTGGTTGTATTTTTCCTCTAGCGTTGCAGGATCCACCAACGATGATTCAGGTTCCCCCCCTGACGTTCTGTCTGTGTGAGAAGGTGTATACGTTTCCTCCACAGTCTCCGGGGGCCTCATTCATCAATCATTCGTACGTACAAATTTGCGCTTACACACCCATGGGATTTTTTTAGCCCCGAGGTTTGTCTGACATCCAGTGTGGAACCTGGCTAACCCCTGAATTTAGACACCAATTGGCTAACACTGATGTCTTTGCAAGAGATAGACAATAGATGTTAGGGGGAAGGAATTACAGATAACCACGAGGCTTTGCTGCTACCTGCCAGATAATTTTGAGGGCCAACAAATTCCGTGGGTGTGTAAGAACCAATTTGTACGTACGAGCGATTGATGAATGAGGCCCCAGTTGAATTGGAGGCCCTAAATTGCCCGCAGAGTTGGATATGAGTGAGAATGTAAGCGAGTGTCCTGGGCATCCTCCTGACCTGTGCCCATTACCGCTGCCATAGGCTCCCCGAGCATGCATGGGATTAAGAAGGCGTGCATGGGATTAAGTGGATCAAGAGAACAAACGACTGCAAACTCTCCTCACCTGCTACATGTGCCTGTCCATGCAGCCACGCTGTCAGTCTTGGCCCGGACAGTTTTAACTGGTATAGCACCTTTCAGAGTCATTTAATTTGGGGCCTGAAACCTCCCAACAATCCCTGTGAACTATTTTAAGTGTTTTTAACCATTATCCCTCCCAGTTTGTTCAATGGTTTTGTCATGGTGAATAAGTTGCTCTGCTATGTCACCGACTCTAATTGCCATAGAAGCTAAAAATGTTCAGATTAAACCCAAATGCTGACACACTTGACTGAGAAGTCGGGGACAGCGAGTGCTAAACCTGGAGATCAGTGTGTGTGTGTGTGTATGTGTGTGTGTGTGTGTGTGTTAGACGGTAGTGAATGAGAGAGGGGCAGGGGGGATGCCAGGGGCAAAATTGTATCCCACTTGACACTAATTTGGGGCAATCTGTGGGCAAATGTGTGTGCTGCAAAAATAATGAGTTCTCTGCAGATTTTAGAATGGGGAAATAAAAAATAATGGATTTCCATAAGGATTTCAGCTTGTTTGAGTCAGTTCTGTAATGTGGGCAGACAAGAAGGTTTCTTCCCCCCTCAGTTTTAACTTAGCTGTCACCTAAATGTCACCATATTTTATTTTTGCCGCTTGGGAAGCGGCGGCACGGTCGCGCAGTGGTTAGCGCATTCGCCTCGCAGCAAGAAGGTCCTAGGTTCGAGCCTCAGGGTAGTCCAACCTTGGGGGGTCGTCCCGGGTCGTGCTCTGTGTGGAGTTTGCATGTTCTCCCTGTGTCTGTGTGGAGTTTGCATGTTCTCCCTGTGTCTGTGTGGGTTTCCTCCGGGTGCGCCGGTTTCCTCCCACAGTCCAGAGACATGTAGGTCAGGTGACTCGTCCATACTAAATTGTCCCTAGGTGTGACTGTGTGTGTGTGGGGGGCTGTGATGGCCTGGTGGCCTGTCCAGGGTGTCTCCCTGCCTGCTGCCCAATGACTGCTGGGATAGGCTCCAGCATCCCTGCGACCCTGAGAGCAGGATAAGCGGTTTGGATCATGGATGGAGGGATGGATGCTGGGAAGTGTAGCATATAGAAACTGCTAGCTTTGTTAACTCAACTCCCCATCAAAACTACCTTTGAAATGACCCAGCGGCTACGTCAGCAACGAATCAGGTCACGTGAATGGATGCAGCCATATTATCTTTTCTTATTATTACTATGGCTAAAGGCAGTAAGGTACAAGAAAGTAGAGGAAACAGCAGGTGGTTAGAATTCAGTCCTAGTTTGTCTTGGGCAAACTAGGAAAAGGTTTTCAATTTTAAACTAAATCCCTAGGCGTCCGGGTAGCGTGGCGGTTTATTCCATTGCCTACCAACACGGGGCTCGGCGGTTCGAATGGCTGGTGACTCCACATGTATCGGAGGAGGCATGTGGTAGTCTGCAGCCCTCCCCGGATCAGCGGTGAGGGTGGAGCAGCGACCGGGAAGGCTCAGAAAATAGGGTAATTGGCCGAGTACAGTTGGGGAGAAAAGAGGGGGCGGGGGGGGGGATCTTAAGCTAAGCAGTCATTTAGTGAGTGCATGTAAACGTGTAGTCGAGCTAATGGCCAGCCATCAGATCTTAATGGAAGGCGCGGTGCAGCAAGAAAGACGACTTAAGTCACTTTCTCAGCACAGGGAACTCAAAACCCCCCGAGGGATGAACACAGAGTCTGTACCGAGTCCTCAGCAAACACCCGACCTAAACTCCAGCCTCATTTACCTGGTGTGTTCTCTCCCACATTGCAGGAAATGTGTTTCTAAAGCACGGCTCGGAGCTGCGCATTATTCCCAGAGACAGAGTGGGAGGACGAGGAGGGCGCTGCGGCTGTACCCCCACGCCGGCGCTGTGACTCACCAGCAGCTTCCTGCAGAACACTGGAGACTCCGGGAAACACCTGGCTGTGTTTTGTATTTATTTCTCTGGACGGCAATGGACAGGGACTCACGTATTGAAACGTGTGCACACACAAACACACACACTCTAATGTATAAGACATTGCCTCCATCATGTCTATGAAGATCATCCTGTAAACATTCTGTCGTAGAGTCGCGGTGACATCAAGAGGGCCCAAAGATACCGACCAGTCGATTAAAAACACACAAATGGAGACGGCTCAGTGTTTGTGGCGGGGACTACAAATACGTTCTGCGTGAACAGATATAGCTTTTGTACCCGTCAGGTGTGACGGTAACGGCTGAATCATCAGTCTCAGATGTCCGCTGCTTCACTAAGTCTATTCTTGCTTTGCTTTCGGTTAGAGCTGTTAACACACGGAGGTTCATAGTATCTAGACTAATGCACATGCAACAAGGTTTTATGGAGGCTTATCATTACGCTAAGAGTTTTTAGAAATGCATAAAATCTGCAGGTTTCCCCATTAGGCATTCTCTTATATCCTGTCAGCCAAGCATTCCTGAACCAGTTAAAAGAATAAATAAATGCACCTCCCACATGAATTTGCTATATGAAACTGCTCCTCTGGTGCACAGCAGAAGGAGAAGTCCTTTAGATCTGTCCAACTCGCATGCATTTTTAGAGAAACGTTACTGTTAACCGGTAGGCGATGAGCTGCATGGATCTTTGCTGCCCTCTGTCGGGACAAACGTGACCTTCAGTTCGCCAAATTCCTCACCAGCCCCCTTACACAAACAGCACCCCGTTATGCACCATCATCATCACTGTCACGTGATTGATATGAGCGCGTTAACGTCTCAGCAGCACCCAAAATAAGACGAGGTCCCGGTTCAAGAGCCCGGGTATTAATGTTGTCAAGGAAATGACGAATTAAAATCATTTGCTCATCGGTCATTGTTGTGGAACTTTTCTCCTGGCAAAATGGCTCTTGCAGGAGAGTTGATGTGTTTCAACCCAAAAAAAAAAAGAAGCAGCAGCCATTGATTTTGAAAGCGTGCCGTTATTCCAAATTTCCAGGCCTTTTCCTTCCCGACCCGTAATGTGTTCCCCCCCCAAGGAAACCATACGGTCTGACGGCACGTGCAGTGTGTTGGTGATTAAAATGGTGTAAAAGAGGGGACGGAAAGGCCTTCTGAGGTCTAAAACGTTCTTCTTCCTTAAAGATGGGCTTTGACCAAACTTGAGGTCAAATGTTTCATATGTTTGATCATTTCTGTTAATATTTTTGCAAATATTAACTCTAAAAGCTATTTTTGTAGGTAAATCAGGATTTATTTAGACAATAAACTGCACGCAGAGTCAATACGAAAATATATTGCTGTGTTTAATAAGATGACAATAAAGTGACGGATATATATATATATATAAGGATTAATATGTATCTACTAATTACTTTATTAATGTTCATTAAATTATAAATCATTAATACTATGTATTGCATTAATGAAAAGGTTTTTAGATGGCCCGATTGAGAGACCACGTTTTATAAATACGAGCATCTTTTGGGACATTCTCCCAGAAGCCACGCTATTCTCACTAACCATCACTGCTGAGCTTAAACAGTGACTTAGCCACGGTATCTGTGCTGAACGTCTGTTCACTTGGTGCTGTTTCTACACCGTCTGCTGAGAATGTGGAACAGCAGTTGTTTCTGAGAGGATCCCTATCACAGTAAAACCCTGAGTGTTAATTTAACTCCCTGAGTGTTAATTTAACTCTCTGTGTGTTAATTTAACTCCGAGTGTTAATTTAACTCCATGGGGGTTAATTTAACTCCCTGGGTGTTGATTTAACTCCCTGAGTGTTAATTTAACTCTCTGTGTGTTAATTTAACTCCGAGTGTTAATTTAACTCCCTGAGTGTTAATTTAACTCCCCGTGTGTCAATTTAACTCCCTGAGGGTTAATTTAACTCCCTGAGTGTTAATTTAACTACAACGGTGTTAATTTAACTCCCTAAGTGTTAATTTAACTCCCTGGTTGTTGATTTAACTCCATAGGTGTTAATTTTACTCCCCGAGTGTTAATTTAACTCCCTGAGTGTTAATTTAACTCCCCGTGTGTCAATTTAACCCTCTGGGTGTTAATTTAACTCCGAGAGTGTACAAATGGACCCAAAAGAGCCATTTGTACACTCTCGGAGTTAAATTAACACCCAGTAGGACTCTCGTATAGATGAAATGTGGGCTCCCAATCTGGCAACCCAAAAAGTCGCATTATTATGTTATAACATCTTATTGCTTATTTGTAATGCATGAATACATGACTTACTAACAAATTAATAATTAGAAACCACTTTAAAACCCATTATGCAGTATGGGATGTGGAGTACTGCTGCAACAACAAAAACACCTCATTCACCCTTTTCTACTTGTATTTGTAATTTATTTGTTAGATTAGCTCACACTGTTCTAACAAAGAACGTGGTATTATTCACTTTTTTTGAGCCAAGAGGAAGAAAGAGGCTTCATAATCACATTTGAGACTGGGGTCTCTCTCCCCAGCGGGCTGCACCTCAAAGCCCAGCACAGTCAGGCCCAGCTCGCCGAGGGTCTGCCTGATAAACTCCTCGCTCACGCTCACACAGGAGAACCGCTGACCCTTCACCGTGTAGAAGGTCTCGTTCAGGTCTCCGATCAGCACCAGCAGCCCCCCCTCCCTCAGCAAGCCCACCATGGTCCCCAGTGAGCGCCTGTAGTCATGGTGGTCTTTACAGGCGGCCTCCAAGCACAGGGACGACACGACGCAGTCCGCTGGTTCCACCACCACCGGGTGGAACGGGTTCTCCATGCTGACGTCACATTTTAAAACCTGCTTGATCTTGCGGCGGAGGGTCTGCTTGACCACCTCTGGGGTCCTGCAACAGGGAAAGCAGACGGTGCAATCTTATTTTTTCTCACCAATTGTACTTGGCCAATTACCCTATTCTTTGAGCCGTCGCTGCTCCACCCCCTCTGCCAATCCGGGGAGGGCTGCAGACTACCACATGCCTCCTCCGATACATGTGGAGTCACCAGCCACTTCTTTTCACCTGACAGTGAGGAGTTTCAATAGGGGGATGCAGCACTTGGGAGGATCACACTATTCCCCCAGTTCCCCCTTCCCCCCCAAACAGGCGCCCTGACTGACCAGAGGAGGCGCTAGTGCAGCGACTAGGACACATACCCACATACGGATCCCCACCCACGCAGACACGGTCAATTGTGTCTGTAGGGACGCCCAACCAAGCCGGAGGGAACATGGGGATTCGAACCCGCGATCCCCGTGTTGGTAGGCGACGGAAAAGACCGCCACGCTACCCGGACGCCCTGACGGTGCAGTCTTTAAGTTGAGACTGTTTGCAGGTCCCTTTAATCATCGCTTTTAACACCCAGATGACACGGGAAGCGAATGAGCCATACCTTTTCTTTTCCAGGTCACAGACAAACTGGATGTGTGCGTCCCAGTTGAAGCAGTCCTCCTCCGCACTCAGCCACTTCTCCAGCTCGTTCCTGTTGGCATTTGAATAATCAGAAACCACAATCTCCTCAAAGTAGTCACAGGCACTGATGAGCGTGTGGATGGTGGGTCCCGTGCCCACCTCGATGAGCCTCTGGCCCCTGTACTTGCCTGAATCCGGAATGGTTTGGGGGAAAAAAAATACATCAGCTATATCTGTTAGGCGACATATACTTATATAAGTTTCAACCTCAGTGCGAGACGGTGCAATCTGCTGGCTCCACTGACAGACCCAAACGGTTTCTGGTTTCCGGTCATGCAGGTGAGGATAGTTCGACGTGTGTACCTGATGAGAAGGCCTGGCTCAGATGACACAGTGTAAACGTCACAAAACGACTGTTGTCCTTCTGCTTCGGTGACTCCACGAGCTGGTAGCAGAAGGTCAGGTAGGCCTTTGGATCGAACTTGGTCTGGTACAGCTCTTTGTCTGGGCTGGTCAGTGTTGCGGCTTCTCCCATCGTGCTTGGTCTTTTGGTTCGTTCAGGTCGGATGGGCGAGGAACCTGGACAGATGGTCGTGGAAGGGAGGAAGGCGGTAATGTGTGGCGAGGGGAATTTACAGGAACTGTAAGAGGTTGACAGTCCCATGAGACAGACCGGGTTTTAGTGGATCAGTCTGGAACGCTGGGGTGGGGCCTTCCACTTTTGGTTGCTAAACCTGGCTTATTCCTAACCTAACCTGCCATCGGAGGGTGAGGCCGGGCGTGTCCTGCCGGCACGATCCACCTGATCAGCTTGCCGGACTTGGAAGTTCAGAGTTTTACTGACATACAAAGTACGTAGCTATGTGTCTGTGTGTGAGCAGATGCGTGTCTGTGTGTGAGCAGATGCGTGTCTGCATGACAGAGGGAGATAAAGCCCCACTTTATATGAATACGCTTTGCCCATTCCCATTGAGCCTCTGCTGCCTTGAATCAATAAATGACATGCTCACTGTGGCCTCCCTTTACAGCCAGGCAATCTGAAATGAGATCTACTGGTCCTCCACCTGCGCTGCGCCCACAAGACCGGCTCCTTAGCCAGAGGTCACTCAGCCGATTAAAGGTCTATTTGGACCGAAGGGACTGGTCCCTGCCTCCTCGCTGGCTCGTCCAGCTCGTTTTCACTTACTACTGTAAATTGGTATGTCTCGCTCTCGCTCTCTCTCCCCCTCTCCATGTCTCTCTCTCTCCCCCTCTCCATGTCTCTCTCTCCCCCTCTCCATCTCTCTCCCCCTCTCCATCACTCTCTCCCCCCCCCCATCTCTCTCTCTCTCCCCCTCTCCATGTCTCTCTCTCTCCCCCTCTCCATGTCTCTCTCTCTCCCCCTCTCCATCTCTCTCCCCCTCTCCATCACTCTCTCCCCCCCCATCTCTCTCTCTCCCTCTCCGTCTCGCTCTCTCTCCCCCTCTCCATCACTCTCCCCCCCCATCTCTCTCTCTCTCTCTCTCTCCCTCTCCGTCTCGCTCTCTCTCCCCCTCTCCATCTCTCTCTCTCCATGTCTCCCCTCTCCATCTCTCTCAAACTCTTTTTCCATCTCTCTCTCTTTCTATGAGTGTGTTTCAAAGCTGCTGTAAATGTGTGATGTTGTATTTAAGTTGTTTTCTTTTTTGTAATTGTATTACAGTTGAAAAAGTCAGTCTCTCTCTCTCCCTCTCTCTCACTCACAAACACATATATCAGGAATCAGGAACAATTTATTGTAATTTCTTTCGTGTACTTGCGTACACAAAAGAAACGCAATTCTGTTTCCCCCAGCCCACAGCAGGGCGACACAAAAGACAAAAACACACATCCAAAATATCCCAAAAACGACACCACCAAAAACATACAAAAAATTACAGAAAAAAAGATATATAAAATTGTGTAGTATTGTGTGTCGTTGTGGTAAACGGTTTACACTGTGCTCAGCTAAAACCCAGCTCTTTGTGAATGGCCTACCCTGTCCTCCCTCCTCAGTCAGAAAATAGTTTGGCAGCTGGAAGACTTGGCGTCAGGTATTTTCCAGTACATGCTGCTATATTTACTGCATCTGCTCCTCTGCCTACAGTTAACGGAGTACCTGCATGAATCCCAGTTTACTAGACCAAGTTTAAAACAGCCTGTGTGTCCAAAAAACATGCAGCAAAATGTACGAGTTCAACAAGGACAAATAGGGAACAGGAGTCGTCCGACGGTCCCACATACTCCTCTAAACACCCGCAAACCTACAGATATGCTACTACTAACAAACCATGCACTAGAAAGTGTACTGCTAATAAGCCAGCGTTTACAAAGCAGCATAACAAAGGCAACAGAACCACATCTGCAGAACTAGATCTGAAGTGATCTTAATGAACTGGACTCTGTGCTTTTAGATTGATCATGCCGACAGCAAATCCATAAATGGAGACCAGGTGACCAGTGAAGTGAGTCCAGATATATAATGATCCATCTCCACTGACAGAAAATAGATGGATTTTCTCGTAGAGTCACTCTTACGGCCCCCATCCCTCTTAAATAAAGCTTTGCATCAAACAGCGCTCGCACCATTACCCCATGGCATTCATGTCAAAGATTTCCCACCTGCAAAAGTAAGAGTACAGTACAATGTTTGCTGCAGAAATTAAGTTCACAAGATTTGATGGTTTTTAATTTTAGCTTTTGCACGAATCTTACCAGTAGCAAAACTGTTTCAAAAAAAGGAACTTACCACAACAAACTTTATTTTACTTTTTTCTCTCTACGTATGAATCCCTTAACGTGTTGAAGGAGATTCACGGCTAATGCTCTATACTAACTCCTATTCTCTGTAGTCCTTCGATCTGTGCACTGACTTTGTGCCGGTGTATAAAGGGCATCCGGGGTAACAGTAAACGACTCGGAGTGTATTTAAAGGACGGCAGCAGCTGCAGCAGATTGACTGTACACATAATTTGTTTCTATTTTACACATGCAGTTAGAGCAAGGTGGAAGAAGAAGAAGAAGGAGAAGGTCTCATCCAGCAGTCAACAATCCCACGGGCAAAAGATTTTGCATTAGCATACTTGTGCAGAACACGAGATCCATTATCATATCCGGCAATTTAATTATTGTCAGATATTATTCAGTTTGTTTGCTCATTGTTGACTGAACATGTAATTCATCATTTCGGCATGCAAAACCGTCCTGGCATGATTGTGTTTAGTATAATCTGCTGTTATTTTTTTCATTTGCACATTCTAGTCGTTATCAACAGTGACCACATATGGTTTTGGCCTCATTCGTCTTTATAATCTCCTCCAGGCGGTAGGTAGCTTGAAGATAATGCGTTTGGTCGTGTGCGTGTTTGTGTGTGTGTGTGTGGGGGGGGTTATCTCACAAACCACTGACTTTATCGGCCTAATCCCCCCCCCAATGTTCTCCCTAATTGTACCCGGCCAATTACCCCACTCTTCCGAGCTGTCCCGGTTGTAGGACCTGACATGCAGTGGCGTAGTCCTAAAAAAAGGAGTGGTGTACTACAGGGTCATGTGTCCCAGCCCTACTAGGGGGGTTTTCCCAAGAAATTTTTGAAGACTATAGTATAAATCTATGCAATTTAACATATTTTGAGAGCAACAATAATCACTTATAACAACAATACATCACATTTATAAACAGGTCAAACCTGGTAGCCGAGGACAATTTTTGGTAGCCCAAAAATGGACACAAGAGAAGTCCATTTTTATTTTGTTTTGTTTACTAGTAATGTTATGAGAATCATTACATGACAGTGTATAATTTTCTCTAAAAAACGAATAATACAATTATAACAGTCACTTTTACTACATCAGCTCATTGTCAATTGTTTTGTTTATTAGTAACATTGAGTGTATCATTTTCTCCAAAAAAACAAACAGATAATAATACAATTAAGTAATTTATACAGTCACATGCTAAATGAGCTCATTAAATTTTTTGTTTACATTTATGCGGTCATTTATGCCATATCAGCTCAGTCAAACAGCTAAAATATAAAGACATACTAAAATGTTCACTTATGCTTTGTTCAGTTACAGTATGTTCCAAATGAATTTCCTATCTACAGTCAACACAGATTTGCATTTCCGTGATTGTGGGTCATTTGCTCTACGATGATGATGTCTCACCCATGAGATTACATATTTCTCTGGGTTGAATAGTGAAATTGGTGGGCCATTGATGCTGATCACCATCAGACTCACAATGTTTGGAACTAAAAGTGCAGACCTCTTGTCAGTTACAATGCTATTCATTAGACTAAAACCCCTCTCACATTCCGCTGTGCTAACTGGAAACGTCTGCATACAGTCCTTGAGAGGTTTCAAATCTTGGCACTCAGTATGGGGAGATTCAACAAAGTCTCGCATTCCCCTAATGGCCTGGTCAGAGCACAAATTGAAACGTACACAGAGCCTGCGAATCTGTGTTAATGGACTTAATCTTTGGGTTTGACTTCAAATGCACATCTCTGAATGTGCCACGATCTTTAGCCTCCAAGGCATCTGCACGTTTCTCCCCTAGTTGAGTTTTGAATGAGGCTAAAACCCTTATTGCTCTTTTGACAAGAAGCTCTGCTCTGAGGAGAGTCATGTTTCGAGCTTGAAGTTCCTCAGAGAGACTGGACAGTTCATGTAAAGTATCACACATCAAACCCAGGTCACAGAGAAATTCTGGACTCTGCAGTCGGTCACGCAAGCGTCTGTATGTCTGTCTCTCTGTGTGTTCATTAAACACAGCCTCCTATGTTCATCATTGGAGGCTTTTTCAAAGTGTCTGACAAGGGCAGCGAAAGATGTCCAGACACCCGAACAGTCCGAAAACTGTTGGCAACCCATCTAACATCTAAGATTCGGCCAATTTTAAGAACCTGAGATCCAATCTCAGCCACAGATTCAAAAAGCTCTCTCTGGTTTTTGTTTGATTTGCTATAGATGTTGTGCAATTTTTCAACAAAGGTTCGGAAGTGATTGATGGAAGTGACATTATCTATGGCATCAGAAATGGCCAATTCAAGCCTATGATTCATGCAATGCCAACTGAGCAGTTTTGGAAATCTCATTTTCAACTTAGTTGATACACCTGAGTGCTTGCCTACCATAACACTAGCGCCATCTGAGACAAAGGACACCCAGTTTTCCTTTAGCCACTCCTCTGTGAATCCTGCTTTTGTGAGGCAATTCATTAAAGCATCAACTATTCCCTCAGCTGTCTGGTCCTGAAGTTCCACTAAATCGAGAAATATTAATTCTGGCGGTTCATCTAGCACAGAGGTTTTGATGTTGACTATCATGGTGGTTTTTCTACTTAAGGTGGACGCCTCATCTATTAGCAAGGCAAGTTTACTTGAGGAGCTAACAATGCTGTTCACAACTGATGAGTGCATTTCCTTTGCAATGTGTTCGACAATTCGGTTAGCACTGAAACGGGAGTGCAGAATTTGTCCCATTTTGACTCCATTCAGCTGCTGGAGTTCTATGAGTGCCTGTGAAGGGACGATTTTTTTTGGCCAGGTAGTATGCAGTTCTGAACACTGAGCTAGTCTCTTTTTGTAAGGACACATTCATTGCATCAACATTTTTCCCCATCACATCAGTTTTTTTCACACCCTCAACCTTTTCAGCATGAGCATGTGCTTTTGAGCAAAAATGTCTCTTGATTTTGTTCCTTAATGAAGACAAAACATTGTCTCTGTTATTATTGTTGGTACCTTCAATTTGAAATGTGGACGACTCAAAGGAAACTTGGACTCCCTGCTCTTTGAACACCCCTGTTGATCCTGCATTGGAGCAGACAAGGCATCCTGTAAAGAAGAAAAAATGCTGTTTTATTGATTACTTTTCTGTGACAATTTAAACTGTTTAACTTTCACCACCTGTTCTCCTTTTTACATGTTCTATGTTCATTTCTGAGATTGTCCCTAGCTCATTATTAGTCACACTGAATACCTCAAACCAAGCTTTACACCAAGAGGGTTTGGTCAGGCTGTATCTATAGCATTTCACGCTGTTAGCCTGAATTTCAACAAAAATAAAGGAAAGAAATGTACATCTTACTTCTATAGAACTTAGCTACATTGTACTATATTGTGTCTCACTGAACGATATTTAATATGAATTTCAGAAAAAAATAATGAATTAATTTTAATGGAAAGCTGCAAGCAGTACAAGTGGTTTCATTTTACCAATGGTGAAAACCACCCAATAAAAGATGATGTGTAAGCAAGTCAAACAGAAGAGAAACATACCAAGCTTCTTATTCTTGCACCCTAACCAAGGTTCTTAGATTATTAAAAACAAGTGACTATGAAAGCAGGTAGACTGCCAACTTTTTTCCACACATCAATTTGACATTATGAAATTGCCTTTTACCTTCCAAAATAGTCAGCAATATTCTTCCTCTTCTCCCCTCTTCCCCTTCCCGCCATTTCTAGATGAGAAAAAAGGGCAGACCCATGTGTAAACTGACACGGTCAACATAACAGCTAATGTTAGCTGGTTAAATTATATCAACTACTTAGCTGGCTATCCATCTAACTGTAACATTAAATTAACTACATCTGTTACTTGCTTTGCTTGTTGGCTTTCAGTTGAATAACAGCTACCTAACTAGTTAAAATGGGACTAGCTACTGATGTTAGCTAGCTAGCTACGAACTAGCTAACCTTAATTAGCTATTAGTTCTAGCTAAGTTAGCTAGAACCAGGGTCCAAAATTAAATGTTTGGCTCATCTGCCAATGGCGGGTAATCTGACAAAAATTACCGGCCAAAAAACTGCATTAACTAAGGGAATTAAACATACAGTCCACTTTAGAGTTGGCTAGCAATGTTAGCCTTGCTCACAATCATTTAACACGGTAGCTAGCTAATATTAACTTAAGGTTTGAAAAATGGCAAACGGCAATCCGAGCATTCGTATCTGCAGCGACGAACAGCGCGGACGGAGCCTCTTAGTTCTACAAGCATGGCAGTGATTAAGTAATTTTATCACGCTATAGCAAATATATCGATTATTTAGGTTCACTTGGGTGATATTCTCACCGTTCTCTTACGTCTGTGACGTGTGTGCCTCGAGAAGCTGCTCGATGCAGAGCCTGGCGGTGACAGAGCTCAACGTCGGAGGCGGGTCCAACCAACTGATTGGCTCATTTGGCTGACACCAGACTAGTCGAAGGCTGCGATTGGCTCATAGTTACATCTGTTCCACGCGCTACTCAGTTTAACCCTTTGTGACCTGGGAGCGGTATGGAAAGCTAGAAAAGACAGTAGGTTATGGGCTTGTTAAGCAGTTAAAAAGAGGGTACATACCAAGGGTATACGCAAATATTGATCCTTAGAAGTCAGTATACGCAAACAGCCCCGGGGAAAAGGTAAGTATACGGCGTATACGTGGGTATGGCCCCGACTACACGACTGCTAGCAGGTAAGTTTCAAAGTGCTTTTTCCATATTTTCCATTGTAGAGGAGGGTCGCCCGGCGCGGCCGGAAAAGGCCAGATCGGCGCCAAAAAATGCGGACGCATTCCTTTGTACAGCGGGCCCGGTAGCTAGCGGTTCTAGCCCGGCCGCTTGCTCCGGCTGTAATGCCTCTTCGTCTGCTTCGTCGGCGTCACATAGACGTTCAGTTCGAAAAATCCTCGTCGCCGCATGTAGGAGCGTGTCTTCTTAACCATAATAACCAAACTTGCTGTGCCGTTTAACGAAGTTTAATGAAGGAATAAAAGTGAGGCACTGGTGGCTGTTAGCTAGGCGTGCTATCAGAACGAACCTAACCGTCTCACTCAGTCCGGGTGTTAACAATGTAACCGCTTACTTTCGTGCCCGGTGCGGGATTCGATACGGCGTGAACTGCGCCACAAGGCGACATCGCTAACCGCTCGGCTAAACAGTCTGCCGACATTGCATGGTGTCAGAATAGTATTTGTATCTGAACACGAGCGGTCATGCCGAAGTTTAATCCGCCGAGTGAATTCAAGTTTGACTGCCCCGTTGAATGGCCGGGTGGAAACAACGGTTTTCGCCATAGACATATGAAGAGTAGACGCCGCATTGGCTGTTGGGGCGCGAGAAATACGGCCGCCATCTTGGATCGGTCATCCTACGAGTTGCCTAGCAGCAGAATACGCGACTGAGAAAGATGCCGGAACACTGTTCAGCACATTCCTGCTCCAATCGACGGACCGTCGAAAACGGGGCTCGGGGGATTACTTTTCACAAGTAAGATTGAACATCACTATTGGTTGTATTTTGTGAATATAATATTACTGTGCTGTATTTATGTCCAACTGCGAAATCGTAGCCAGCTAGCTAGGCTATGCTCAGCGCCGGTGTTCACCCGGCTATGAACTGAGACGTTATAAGTCATATTCCATAACACTGACTTTACAACTGACAAAAGAATGCTATTGTACAAATAAAGCAATATTAACGTTACTGGTATTATATTGACCAACGAATTTTACACAGGTGGCACAGACTGTATTATTCACATGTAATCCATCCTAATGTAACCGGTTATTTTCTTGCCCGGTGCGGGATTCGATACGACAGTCTACCTGCTTTCATAGTCACTTGTTTTTAATAAGCTAAGAACCTTGGTTAGGGTGCAAGAATAAGAAGCTTGGTATGTTTCTCTTCTGTTTGACGTGCTTACGCATCATCTTTTATTGGGTGGTTTTCACCATTGGTAAAATGAAACCACTTGTACTGCTTGCAGCTTTCCATTAAAATTAATTCATTATTTTTTTCTGAAATTCATATTAAATATCGTTCAGTGAGACACAATATAGTACAATGTAGCTAAGTTCTATAGAAGTAAGATGTACATTTCTTTCCTTTATTTTTGTTGAAATTCAGGCTAACAGCGTGAAATGCTATAGATACAGCCTGACCAAACCCTCTTGGTGTAAAGCTTGGTTTGTGGTATTCAGTGTGACTAATAATGACCTAGGGACAATCTCAGAAATGAACATAGAACATGTAAAAAGGAGAACAGGTGGTGAAAGTTAAACAGTTTAAATTGTCACAGAAAAGTAATCAATAAAACAGCATTTTTTCTCCTTTACAGGATGCCTTGTCTGCTCCAATGCAGGATCAACAGGGGTGTTCAAAGAGCAGGGAGTCCAAGTTTCCTTTGACTGGTCCACATTTCAAATTGAAGGTACCAACAATGAAAACAGAGACAATGTTTTGTCTTCATTAAGGAACAAAATCAAGAGACATTTTTGCTCAAAAGCACATGCTCTTGCTGAAAAGATTGAGGGTATGAAAAAAACTGATGTGATGGGGAAAATGTTGATGCAATGAATGTGTCCTTACAAAAAGAGACTAGCTCAGTGTTCAGAACTGTATACTACATGGCCAAAAAAAATCGTCCCTTCACAGATCATGAGGCACTCATAGAACTCCAGCCGCTGAATGGAGTCAAAATGGGACAAATTCTGCACTACCGTTTCAGTGCTAACCGAATTGTCGAACACATTGCAAAGGAAATGCAATCATCAATTGTGAACAGCATTGTTAGCTCCTCAAGTAAACCTGCCTTGCTAATAGATGAGGTGTCCACCTTAAGTAGAAAAACCACCATGATAGTCAACATCAAAACCTCTGTGCTAGATGAACCGCCAAAATTCATATTTCTCGATTTAGATTTGTTTTGTAGAATCTTAGATGTTAGATGGGTTGCCAGCAGTTTTCGGACTGTTCGGGCTGTCTGGACATCTTTCACTGCTCTTGTCAGACACTTTGAAAAAGCCTCCAATGATGAACATAGGAGGCTGTGTTTAATGAACACACAGAGAGACAGGCATACAGAGGCTTGTGTGACTGACTGCAGAGTCCAGAATTTCTCTGTGACCTGGGTTTGATGTGTGATACTTTACATGAACTGTCCAGTCTCTCTGAGGAACTTCAAGCTCGAACCATGACTCTCCTCAGAGCAGAGCTTCTTGTTAAAAGAGCAATAAGGGTTTTAGCCTCATTCAAAACTCAGCCAGGGGAGAAACGTGCAGATGCCTTGGAGGCTAAAGATCGTGGCACATTCAGAGATGTGCATTTGATGTCAAACCCAAAGATTAAGTCCATTAACACTGAACAGTTCTTGCAAAGCCTAATCAAAAGTCTGGAGAAACACCTTCCTTTTGAGGAAGGAATTCTTAAAGACTTGAGCATTTTAGACACAAGAAGGTGGCCATCTGAGCCCAGTATTCGTTATGGTGAAGCAGAGATTCACAGTCTCTGTGTACATTTCCATTTGTGCTCTGACCAGGACATTAGGGGAATGCGAGACTTTGTTGAATCTCCCCATACTGAGTGCCAAGATTTGAAACCTCTCAAGGACTGTATGCAGACGTTTCCAGTTACCACAGCGGAATGTGAGAGGGGTTTTAGTCTAATGAATAGCATTGTAACTGACAAGAGGTCTGCACTTTTAGTTCCAAACATTGCGAGTCTGATGGTAATCAGCATCAATGGCCCACCAATTTCACTATTCAACCCAGAGAAATATGTAATCTCATGGGCGAGACATCATCATCGTACAGCAAATGACCCACAATCACGGAAATGCAAATCTGTGTTGACTGTAGATAGGAAATTCATTTGGAACATACTGTAACTGAACAAAGCATAAGTGAACATTTTAGTATGTCCTCATATTTTAGCTGTTTGACTGAGCTGATATGGCATAAATGACCGTATAAATGTAAAAATTTTTTTTACTGAGCTCATTTAGCATGTGACTGTATTATTAATTGTATTATTAATTGTTTGTTTTTTTGGAGAAAATTATACACTCAATGTTACTAATAAACAAAACAAATTGAAATTGTTTTGAAACAAAAAATTTTAGGACTACGTCACTGCATGTCAGTTCCTACAGCCGGGACGGCTCGGAAGAGTGGGGTAATTGGATGGGTACAATTGGGGAAACATGGGGGGGGGGGGGAAATTAGGCCGATAAAGCCAGTGGTTTGCGAGATAAACCGCCCCCACACACAAACACACACACGACCAAACGCATTATCTTCAAGCTACCTACCGCCTGGAGGAGATTATAAAGATGAATGAGGCCAAAACCATATGTGGTCACTGTTGATAACGACCAGAATGTGGAAATGACAAAAATAACAACAGCAGATTATACTACACACAATCACGCCAGGACGGTTTTGTATGCTGAAATGATGCAATTACATTTTCAGTCAACAATGAGCAAACAAACTGAATAATATCTGACAATAATTAAATTGCCGGATATGATAATGGATCTCGTGCTCTGCACAAATATGCTAATGCAAAATCTTTTGCCCGTGGGATTGTTGACTGCTGGATGAGACCTTCTCCTTCTTCTTCTTCTTCTTCCTCCACCTTGCTCTAACTGTATGTGTAAAATAGAAACAAATTATGTGTACAGTCAATCTGTTGCAGATGCTGCCGTCCTTTAAATACACTCCGAGTCGTTTACTGTTACCCCGGATGCCCTTTATACACCGGCACAAAGTCAGTGCACAGATCGAAGGACTACAGAGAATCGGAGTTAGTATATAGCATTAGCTGTGAATCTCCTTCAACACGTTAAGGGATTCATACGTAGAAAAAGAAAAGTAAAATAAAGTTTATTGTGGTAAGTTCCTTTTTTTGAAACAGTTTTGCTACTGGTAAGATTCGTGTAAAAGCTAAAATTAAAAACCATCAAATCTTGTCAACTTAATTTCTGCAGCAAACATTGTACTGTACTCTGACTTTTGCAGGTGGGAAATCTTTGACATGAAAGCCATGGGGTAATGGTGCGAGCGCTGTTTGATGCAAAGCTTTATTTAAGAGGGATGGGGGCCATAAGAGTGACTTCTATGAGAAAATCCATTTTATTTTCTGTCAGTGGAGATAGATTATTATATATCTGGACTCACTTCACTGGTCACCTGGTCTTCATTTATGGTTTTGCTGTCGACATGATCAATCTAAAAGCACAGAGTCCAGTTCATTTAGATCACCTCAGAGCTAGTTCTGCATTAACAGAACTAGTAAACAAAGCAAAATAAAAATTGACTTCTCTTGTGTCCACTTTTGGGCTACCAAAAATTGTCTTCAGCTACCAGATTTGACCTGTTTATAAGTGTGATGTATTGTTGTTATAAGTGATTATTGTTGCTCTCAAAATATGTTAAATTGCATAGATTTATACAATAGTCTTCAAAAAATTTCTCGGGGGGGGGGTATGCCCCCATGTGTCCCAGTGGGGCTGGGACACATGACCCTGTAGTACACCGCTTCTTTTTTTAGGACTACACCACTGCCTGTTAGCTACTGGATTAACCAAGTTCCCGAAGGAGCAACAGTTGGCAATCCTTCTCCATTGTTTGGGGACCGAAGGACAACGCATATTTGATACACGACCTGGTGGTGTTGAAGTTACTGAAATGGAGCATGCTGTCGCGCACCTGGATGTGCATTTTCTGCCCAAAGTAAACGTCAGTATTGAACCACACCCTTCTGTAGAATTTGGCCAACTACAGGGAGAATCTGCAGCAATGTACAGTGCATCCGGAAAGTATTCACACCCCTTCACTTTCCCCACATTTTGTTATGTTACAGCTTTATTCCAAAATGGATTAAATTCCTTTTTTTTCTCATCAATCTACACACAATACCCCATAATGACAAAGTGAAAAAGGTTTTGTAGAAATGTTTGCAAATTTATTAAAAATAAAAAACGGAAATATTGCATGTACATAAGTATTCACGCCCTTTGCTATGACACTCAAAATTGAGCTCAGGTTCATCCTGTTTCCACTGATCATCCTTGAGATGCTTCTACATCTTGATTGGAGTCTACCTGTAGTAAATTCAATTGATCGGACATGATTTGGAAAGGCACACCTGTCTATATAAGGTCCCACTGTTGACAGTGCATGTCAGAGCAGAAACCAAGCCATGAAGTCAAAGGAATTGTCTGTGGACCTCCAAGACAGGATTGTATCGAGGCACAGATCTGGGGAAGGGTACAAATACATTTCTACAGCTTTGAAGCTCCCGAAGAGCACAGTGGTCTCCATCATTCGTAAATGGAAGAAGTTTGGATCCACCAGGACTCTTCCTAGAGCTGGCCACCCAGCCAAACTGAGCAATCGGGGGAGAAGGGCCTTAGTCAGGGAGGTGACCAAGAACCTGATGGTCACTCTGACAGAGCTCCAGCGTTCCTCTGTGGAGATGGGAGAACCTTCCAGAAGGACAACCATCTCTGCAGCACTCCACCAATCAGGCCTTTATGGTAGAGTGGCCAGACAGAAGACTCTGCTCAGTACAAGGCACATGACAGCCCACTTGGAGTTTGCTAGAAAGCACCTAAAGGACTCTCAGACCATGAGAAACAAGATTCTCTGGTCTGATGAAACCAAGATTGAACTTTTTGGCCTGAATGCCAAACGTCACGTCTGGAGGAAACCAGCCAGCTCTCATCACCTTGCTAATACCATCCCTACAGTGAAGCATGGTGGTGGCAGTATCATGCTGTGGGGATGTTTTTCAGCGGCAGGAACTGGGAGACTAGTCAGGATCGAGGGAAAGATGAATGGAGCAAAGTACAGAGAGATCCTTGATGAAAACCTGCTCCAGAGCGCTCAGGACCTCAGACTGGGGCGAAGGTTTACCTTTCGACACGACAACGACCCTAAGCACACAGCCAAGACAACGAAGGAGTGGCTTCGGGACAAGTCTGTGAATGTCCTTGAGTGGCCCAGCCAGAGCCCAGACTTGAACCCATTGAACATCTCTGGAAAGACCTGAAAATAGCTGTGCAGCGACACTCCCCATCTAACCTTACAGAGCTCGAGCGAATCTGCAGAGAAGAATGGGAGAAATACCCCAAATATAGGTGTGCCAAGCTTGTAGCTTCATACCCAAGAAGACTTGAGGCTGTAATCGCTGCCAAGGGTGCCTCAACCAAGTACTGAGTAAAGGGTGTGAATACTTATGTACATGCAATATTTCAGTTTTTTATTTTTAATAAAATTTTCATAACTTCTACAAAACCTTTTTTGCTTTGTCATTATGGGGTATTGTATGTAGATTGATGAGAAAAAAAGGAATTTAATCGATTTTGGAATAAGGCTGTAAAATAACAAAATGTGGGGAAAGTGAAGGGGTGTGAATACTTTCCGGATGCACTGTATGTAGCAGAGTTAAGGCGGCTAGCAAGTACTTGTGAATGGGCAGAGCTACAGAGCAGTTGATAAAAGATCAGTTGATAAACAAGACTACAAGCAACAAGTTGAGGGAACGTTTGCTTAACGAGGGGGACATTACCCTGGCTAAAGCTGTTGTCATAGCAACTAGCATGGAAGCTACGAGAGAGGAAGTGAAAGTCCTGCAGGGGGCAGCGGCAGCACAGGCTAGTACAAAAGCTGACGTGCAGAGAATCGATTACTCACAAAATCGTAGGGGTTATTCACAATGGAAAAACCGAAGACAGTCTCAGTCAGATGACAGAGAGCGAGGAAACGGCTCAAATGTGAAATGTAATAACTGTGGATTATTGGGTCATAAGCCAAGAGATGAAAACTGCCCAGCTAAGGGAGAAAGGTGTAACAGCTGTAAAAAGTTTGGACATTTCAGTAGAGTGTGCCGTTCAGCTAATGCTTCAAACTCAGCTGTCAGAGCTGTGACAGAGAATACAGAGGATGGTGATGATGATGATGAAGATGGGGAAGTTAGCACTGTAATGCAAGTATACAAAGTACACAGTCTTCACATGAAAAACCCAGATGACGCTTTCTCTCATCAGTGCATTGTTGGTGGCATACAGGTGAAAATGACACTGGACACTGGAGCCCAGGTGTCTTTGCTGAACTCAGGTGTTTACTATGCAAAGCTTGTACAAAAGTTTCCTCTACAGCCACTGGATGCTAAAATCAGTCAGTATGATGGATCTAGTGTGCCTGTTGATGGTTATATACAGTTGTGCCAGTGTCCCACAAAGGTAAAACAGTCCAAGCTAAGCTGTATGTTGCACGTAATGGTGACTGTCTGATGGGACAACCTCTCCTACAGGCAACAAACTTTCACTTGGTCCAGGGAAACACAACCGTTGCACCCACACAGCCTGCTCTTCAGATTGCAACAAAATCAGAACCAGAGTGTGTAAAAGAATATGCACAGCTCTTCACTGGTCTAGGCTGTATTAGAGGTTTTGAACATGCACCTAGAGTGAGAGAAGATGCCTGGCCCGTGGTGCAACCGCTGAGACGACTTCCGTTGTCTGTCAGGGAAGAAGTAGCAGTAAACCTGAGACGACTGCAACAAGAGGACATAATCGAACCAGTCGACACGCCAGAATGGGTTTCGAACATTACAGTTGCCAGGAAGAAATCAGGAGAGATTCGTACTTGCTGTGACTTACGAGAAGTCAACAAGGCGATCATAGTGGGAAAACACCCACTTCCTTCGATCGACGAGCTGATTACTGAGTTTGCCGGAGTGTCGGTTTTCTCCAAAGTAGACATGAGAAGTGGATATCACCAAGTTCCGCTGGCTCCTGAGTCTCGCCACATCACCGCATTCATCACGCATGAGGGCGTGTTCCAGTACAAATGTGTACCCTTCGGATTAGCGTCTGTGCCAAGTGCTTTTCAGAAAATCATGGACATCGTGCTGACTGGCCTGAAGGGGGCGCCACACTACCTTGACGATATCATAGTACACGGAAAGGATCAAGAGGAACACGATGAAAGACTGAAAGAAGTGTTTGCCCGTCTTGCAAAGTACAACATGAGGTTGAACAGAGAGAAGTGTGTCTTCAGCACTGACACAATCGAATGTCTTGGCTACAAGGTGAGTGCTACTGGAGTGAAACCATGTCAGCCCAACGTGATTGCCATCGGGAGGATGCCAGCACCATAGAGTGTGAAAGAGCTTCAAACCTTCTTGGGGATGACGAACTGGAAGACGGCCCATGATAATCTCCAGATGGTCACATCGGCTTGCCAAGTACACGTACAAAACTGAGTTTCGCCCAGGAAAGTCCAACAATGTTGCAGACACCCTTTCGAGACATGTGCCACAAGATGATGTGTCAGAGAAGTCTTACTTCCACGAGGAGGAAGATGAGCTCTTCATACATCAGACCTTCATTGATGAGCTTCAAGCAGCCATCACTCCTGAAGAGCTCGCAATAGAAACACTGCAAGATCCAGTACTGAAGGAAGTGCTGTGCTACATGAAAACAGGATGGAAAGGTCCACCAAAAGACATGCTACTCAGCCCATACTCCATGGTAAGGGAAGAGCTTTTCAGTTGGAAAATGTCATGTGTTGGAAGAGGAGACCATACTGTTGTACCAATCACACTCAGACACAAAGTCCTCAGCCAAGGACATCCAGGAACAGGGAAGATGAAACAGTTCCTTTGCAGCAAAGTATGGTGGCCAAAGATGGACGCCGCCATCACCAACTTTGTGAAAAACTGTGTGCCCTGCGCACTGAGTGAAAAGTCACTCGTACCAGAGAAACCACCGCTACAGCCAACATCATGGCCTAAAGGACCTTGGGAGAAGATTCAAGTGAATATCTTTGGGGAACTACAAGCAGCTCCAGCACATCAGAAGTATCTGATCGTTTTACCGACCTGTATAGCAAATGGCCTGAAGTCATATCCACAAGCAACATGACTACTGCGACAGTGATTAATGGACTTTCAGACCTGTGCACACGATAGGGCCAGCCTCAAGTTCTAGTGACAGATAACGGCCCACAATTCCAAGCTGACTTCACATGCTTCTGGCCAATGCCGGTGTGGAGAGGTTTAACACAGTCCGTCCACCCTTCGCGGCTGACAAACCACCCGATGACGCAAAGCTACGTAAAGAAGTACAGAAACGTCAGGAGGCTCAAAAGAAGTACTACGACAAAAGAAACCACGCCAAGGAGGATCCCTCACTGCAAGTTGGAGATTGTGTCTGGGTCAAGCGACTGCTGAGGGGGCACAAGCTGAAGACCAGTTTGTCTGGCCCTTATAGGATCCTCGCTCGACACGGCAGGTACACCTTCCAGCTTCAAGATGGAACTTTCTGGAACTCAAGAAGACTGTTTCGCACCAACCAGCCTGCTGAAGAAGACGTGGATGCTGAGTTGGTCATTCCACAACCACCTGACCATGATCCAGGTCAAGAGCAGGACCTTTAACAACCGAGACAAGAAGTGGCTCGGGGAGATGCGCCACAAGCAAGAGCACAAGAAGAACAACATGCAAAGCCACAGCCAGTTCGTAAAAGAAGACTACCTGCTAGACTGAATGACTTGACCTAGCGTTTTAGTTAAAGAAGGGGGAAAATGTAAGACCTGACATGACGACATAGTCATAGTTTAGTTAAAGGACTACAACTACCAGTGTTCATTGTTTAAGGTAGTTAATGTTAAGATTCTGACTGAGACGGTTAGGTTAGTTCTGATAGCATGCCTAGCTGACAGCCACGAGTGCCTCACTTGTAACTTTTATTCTTTCATTAAACTTCGTTAAACGGCACAAGTTTGATTATTATAGTTAAAAAGACACACCCCTACACCGGTCGCTGCTCCACCCCCTCTGCTTATTTTTCCATATCCAAGTCCTGGACTGTTGAAGACAAAATGGGGATAATATAGAGTTGATTACGTTATAATCTTTTGGGGCTGCTCGTTCTTGCCAGTCCTCGCCACAGTTCATAGCACTGGACTTTCTTTGGAGTGGTTCATTCATCCTGTCACACAGCAGTCACAGTAACATGGCAGTCAGACCCGCATAATTCTCCACTGGTTGTCAAACAATAGGTGCCATCTAGCTTACCTTTAGATGACTACACCAATGTTGATTTAACAACAGTCTTACCCAGCAAAAATAACAAAAGCTGTTCTGAATAATTGTAGTGATGAAACGGTACCGTCTTTTGACCAGCACGTTTAAAATGACATTTTCTGAGCTGAAATAATCAGGGGAGCTGATATTGAGAAGTAGTGTTAGTGAATTAGGCACATTCCTCAATTTCATAATATGGCGCCGGCAGCCATACAACATGTACCCTGGCTCTGCCAGCTGATGGAAGCTACGCAGGTATGGGCTTGGCTAGTACTTGGATGGGAGACTTCCCCGGGAAAACTGAGTTGCTGCCAGAAGTGGTGTTAGTGGGCAAGTAGGGGGCAATCTTACCTCTGGTCCTAACAAAAACATCAATCCAACCATTATCCAAACCGCTTATTCTGCTCTCAGGGTGGCAGGGATGCTGGAGCCTTTCCCAGCAGTCATTGGGCGGCAGGCGGGGAGACATCCTGGACAGGCTGCCAGGCCATCACAGGGTCCACACACACACACACACACATACACACACACATGTAGGGACAATTTTAGTTCGGCTGATTCACCTGACCTACATATCGTTGGACTGTGGGAGGAAACTGGAGCACCCGGAGGAAACCCACGCAGACACAGGGAGAATATGCAAACTCCACACAGAGGACAACCCCCAAGGTTGGACGACCCCAGGGCTGGAACCCAGATAAAATATAATGATGAAAACAACAGATATCAAATCCCAATGCAAGTGACGGGGACACTGCTGTAGGAGATGCCGTCCTTCGGCTGAGACGTTAAACCGAGGTCCTGACTCTCTGTGGTCACGAAAGAGCCCATGGCACTTACTGCAGAGTAGGGGGTTCCCCAGTGTCCTGGCAAAATTCCCAACCTGGCTGTCTCCATCTGGCCACCTAATCATCCCCCCATGTAATTGGCTCAATAATTCCCCTGCCGATCCAACCCCAAGTCGGTAGGGGTGGGAGGATTCTGGGGGGGAAGAGGAGGGGGCAGAAGCAGTGCTGTCACTGGAAGAAGAGAATGCAGAGCCGTAAACTGGGAACCTGTGAGAATCGAGGACCCCATCGTGGTTGTATTTTTCCTCTAGCATTGCAGGATCCACCGACGATGGTTCAGGTTCCCCTCCTGACGTTCTGTCTGTGTGAGAAGGTGTATACGTTTCCTCCACAGTCTCCGGGGGCCTCATTCATCAATCATTTGTACGTACAAATTTGCACTTACACACCCATGGGATTTTTTAGCCCCTAGGTTTGTCTAACATCCAGTGTGGAACCTGGCTAACCCCTGAATTTAGACACCAATTCACCTTTCGCAAAAGCTCGCCCCCAAACGGTCATTGTCCAATCATACATCCTAGCAACCGTTACTATGGCAACAAGGTCCGACAAGCTGCAGACCGCCGACAAGCAAAATGAGACAGTAGGTACCCCAAGAGTTTGGCTGGGGGAGTCGTGTTCTTTCCCTTCCCAAAGCCGAAAACACAACAGGAGCGGTGCCTACAATGGATTAAACGGTGTGGAAGGCCCCACTCCCAGCTAAATGTCTCGAAAATAAACAAGCATTCATATGTCTGCTTCAAGGTAAGGCTAGGCTAACGCCATAGCGATAGCTAGCTAGCTAGATAGCGAACATCTAGCTAATGTGTTGTCTAGCTCTAGAGGCGAGAACATCCACAAAACTGGATATCAAAGTTATGGTTACTATTAACGAATATTGTATATTACTAGGATATCATTGCCAGAACGTTAACGTTACCCTCTAAGTTTAGCTAGCCCGTTAGCTAACGTTAGTTAACGTCATGTTAGCTAGCTAGCTAGCGAGTTCACGTTAGCTAGCTACGTTAGCTGTTGTTGCGTTGGGTCTCAATGCTGGGAGCTCTCTAACGTTATGTTTCGTCAGTTTACATCAAAGTTGAACATAGCATCCTAACAGGCAACTTGATCTTATTTTGTTTTCAACTTTCATGTAGCATTTTGTGAACGGACAGCTTACTCATGAGTTTCCCAACCCTGTACTTGCTGTACAAGTGCTGAACCAGACTAGGGAGCAGCTCGGAGGCTGTCGAAAGCCACCCAAAAAACGGTAGGCCTATATGCCAATAATATATGATTTGAAGTACAGTACACAACTCTATATTCAACCTGTTAGTACATGTCATATAGCCTAACGTTACTGTTACTGTAAATAAGAACATGTTCTTGACTAACTCGCTGGTTAAATAAAGGTTGATGATGATGTATACAATGTAATAGAAACTAGGTACTGTAAATTCATGTACAAAAAAATGTATACAGATGCAGATTCAGTGTGCAGGATGCCTCCAGCTCCACCTCCAGCACTGATGATGCAGAAGAGACTCAACAGCATGTTGTTGACAGTGATGAGTGATAAACCGTTTTAAAATTAATACTGGCGTAACAGGAGTTGAATAGCCTGCCCAATCCCATTAACCTCTGTATTGTGTTGAATGATAGAACAGGCAGTAAGATGTTTCAGACAGTGGATCTGTTCCTTTACTGGCATGTTCATTCTCTGTTCAGAGGTCAAAACAAACCATACAGCAATGCCAGATGCAAGAGAACAAAATAAGAGTCCCTGTATGTAAGACGATAACTGATTTATTTCACTAGCATGTAACATAGTAGTCAAAGAAAAATACATCAAGCTTGCTCTTCATCCGTTCCCATTTTGCAACATCAAAGTGTATTCTTTCTAGGTGGTAGTCTTCTTCACATTTAACAAAGAAATCACACCATGACATACCTGTGAGCCCAAGCTGCCCCATTATTTGATAATGGTGGGCATGACACTCTTTTAGTTTATGGCTTCCATCTGCCTGCTTGCAAAGGTAGGGACATTCTGTGAAGCTGTTCTTGGAAGGGCACTTAATTTCTAAAAGCCCATACCTTGGGCTTTTCACTCCCTCCTCTCTCTATCACCTTACGGTCAGGTGATGTACCAAGGTGTGGGGCATTGGGATTTACAACAAAACCACATGGATACACTAGATTACCTGTGAGCTTGGTGTAATGTATCACTGCTATGGGCTCTTGTTCTACACCCCTTTTCATGGCCTTAGTTTGTACTGATGCTGCACTCTTTAAGCTTGTAGCAAGTTTTTCATGGTCAGCTCTCCGAGAGCAAATTCTTTTAAAAGAGGTTGATGTGATTCGGGCAGACCTTGCATCGAACCACAAGTTGTTTGTGCTCTGTTCTCTGGTCTCCCTTTCCAGAGCTATAGAATCAGGCAAAGAAATGCTCAGTTCTGTGTAACGACGCATGGCACTTTCATTCAGAACTGTGCAGAAGCTGGTGGGTTGGGATGGCAGAGGAAAGTTGGGCAGGTCATCTGGTTGGCTGACAGGAGCTGCTCCAGGGTCAACAGAAGGCTCTCCAATTTGGCTAACAAGTGGCAGCTGTAAAAAGGTGAGAAAGATAAATGATTATCATTAACATGCAAACATTTTTTCTTTACAGAGAGTCCTGAGCACCCCCCACTTCCTGGATGCCAGCTGGAAAGGGAGCCTGAGGAGGAGCAGAGCACTGAAAATGAGAAGAAATTAGAAGAAGAAAACAGCAACATGAAATTGAAATTGTCTTTAAAAGAAACTGAAATAGAAAGCCTGAAAGCACACATTAGCACACTTAAAAGAAAACTCTAACACCTGGACTCCTTGAAAGCAGTGAAATCCCCAAAATGTTGGAATACAGTACTGGGTTTACATATGAAAGATTCAACCAACTGTGCACAATATTTGGCATCCCAAATGATCCACACACCACTCAAATAAATGTGCCCCTAAACTACAAGCGCAAATGATTGGCAAGTTGCTGAGATGCCCCTCTATAGCCAGTTGCTGTTGGTTTAAATGAAACTGCAACAACGAAGACCTAAAGAACCTTGCCTTTAGATTTAATATAAACATGCAAACAGCAAGTAATATTTTCAATTACCTGGATTCATTATATGTTTGATGTATTAGGTGAATTGCCAATTTGGCCTCACAGAGATGTCATTATACAAAACATGCCAGAAACCTACAAAGCAGACTACCCGTCCACATTTGCAATATTAGATTGCACAGAGCTGAAAATGGAAAGGCCAACGTCACTGGTGTTGCAAAGCCAGAGCTTTTCAAACTACAAAAGCACAAACACCCTAAAATCGCTAGTTGCCTATGACCCCCGTGGTGCTGTGATTTTTTCATTTGCCCTCTTCACAGGATCCATGTCCGACAAGGAGATAGTCAGGCAGTGTGGTATCATCCCGCTACTAGAGAAACGTATAGACAGTGGCTATTTGCAAAGAGGGGATGGCATTATGGCTGATAAGGGCTTTTTGACCGAGGAAGAGATGCGGGCAGTCGGACTGCAGTTAAACCTGCCACCATTTTCTAGGTCTAAGAGGCAAATGCCAGCTGGAGATGTGCTGGTGACAAAGCGCATTGCAAAGCACAGGGTGCACGTAGAGAGGGCCATCACTAAAATAAAAAAGTTCAAGATAGTGTCAGACCAAATTCCTAATACAAGGCTAGGGATCATAAATCACATCTGGTATGTGGTGAGCATGCTTTCAAACTTCCAGCCACACATACTTAAGTAAGGGACAGTCTGGACAGTAGTAGCATCACATGACAACAAATACAAAGTATTACTACATCACATTACTAATGCTTTAACCTGTTTTAACCTGTTATTTTTACTCACCACTGTAGAGCATTTTGTAAGCCTGAGCTGTGGAAGGTGCTATAGAAATACAGATTTCTGGATACTATGTGGCTCAATCCTTGTCTAATGTTTTTATGTGTATATAATATGTCAGCCCAATGATGATTCTTTTCTCTCTTTTTTTTACATTGTAAGCACCATTTAGAATTTGTAAATATCCAATTTTAATGAAACTTCAATAAACCTGTGGGGAAAATCTTTTCTACAACAGCAAGTAGTGCTACTTGATTCTGACTGGCTTGCTTAAATCTTCTATAGTTCATCTCACCTGGTGGCTTAGACCGCACCCCACTGCATACTTCCTGCCTCCAACTTCTACCTCAGGTGCGGTTTCATCAGCGATGTAGCTTATGGGTGCATCTGACATCTCCCTCAGTAGACCATACACTCCTGTCCCTAACTCTTTCCTATAACAAATACATTCAGAGGTGAGTATTGTCCATCATGTTACACAGTACACAGGAATATATTCAGAACAGTGTGATTGATGGTGTTGCTGTAGAGTACATGGAAAGTAAAAAAAACTTACTTATTGTGGATATAACTGGACATGGTGGGTTTCCGCTTGCGGTTGACTTTGGCCTTGGCTGCCACCACACTGTCCAGTTATTTTTTTACCCCTGGCTTTGTGCCACTGCTGGGGCTGGCTTGTGGAGGAGATGTCATCACTTCTGGCATGGCACAGGTCCAGGGTGCGCATAAGGCCCACAATATGAGAGCAAAAACCAGGTGAACTGATTTAAGACAGAAGTAGCATTAGCTGTTTGTTTTGGAAATGCTATTTGCAGTGACTATGGATTGCTTTTGTCAACCAGCCTTATGACAATAATGTAACTAGCTAGTTACTGCTACTGCAATATTAGAGTGCCTTGACATATAACCTTAGGTACATTCATGGACCTAGTGTAACAAGCTAGACTCTGATGATGTTGCTTGTTAGCTAGGTTCTTGGGGGGGTATACGGGTTATACACCTAGGATAGTTGAAAGGATGTTGACTAGCTATCTAACTTTACCGGAGCTGTAACTTGTTAGCAACTATCATATTAATTTAAATATTTCAGTCAACATGCTCCTGAAGCATAGAAGTGTCCCGATCTACATAAACAGGCTTTGTTACCAACGTTAGTCTAGCTGCTAGCTAGCTAGCTTATTAGCCTTGGGGCACCTGTAGGTTTAGCTAGCTAGCTAACCTAATGGTAACGCTCTTATAGGCTTAAGGAGGATGTGGCCACGGATAAACATATTTTAACAATACTAGGCTAACATAAGAAAGAGAACTTACCCGGCAGTGCAAGAGCATGACTGGTCCACAAGGCTGTGCGGGTTGCATTTGAGGTAAAGGTCATGGGGTTTCTCCGATTTCGCTTGAGACCGGTATGCTTTAGCCTCTATAGTTGTAGTGTCCCCTTCGTTGCATATTTTAATATTTTGAATATATCCCTCCACTGCATATTGTAACCCCTTTTGGCTCGATCTGGAGGATATCGCGCAGGTATTGCTCCGAAAAGAGTCACTAACACGCACTGGTATACTTCTCCCCACCATGACAATCCCGTGTTGTGTTGACATTCCGAGTCCATCGGCGTCAAGAAGCTTGACGGGCTAGCAACAGTAACTAAAGGGGGCAGGGCTTTTGCGAAAGGTCATTGGCTAACACTGATATCTTTGCAAGAGGTAGAAAATAGATGTTAGGGGAAAGGAATTACAGCTAACCACGAGGCTTTGCTGCTACCTGCCAGACAATTTTGAGGGCCAACAAATTCCGTGGGTGTGTAAGAACAAATTTGTACGTACGAGCGGTTGATGAATGAGGCCCCAGTTGAATTGGAGGCTCTAAATTGCCCGCGGAGTTGGATATGAGTGAGAATGTGAGCGAGTGTCCTGGGCATCCTCCTGACCTGTGCCCATTACCGCTGCCATAGGCTCCCCGAGCATGCATGGGATTAAGAAGGCATGCATGGGATTAAGTGGATCAAGAGAACAAATGACTGCAAACTCTCCTCGCCTGCTGCATGTGCCTGTCCACGCAGCCACGCTGTCAGTCTTGGCCCGGACAGTTTTAACTGGTATAGCACCTTTCAGAGTCATTTAATTTGGGGCTTGAAACCTCCCAACAATCCCTGTGAAATATTTTAAGTTTTTTTAACCATTATCCCCCCCAGTTTGTTCAAAGGTGGTCTGCCAAATGGTTTTGTCATGGTGAATAAGTTGCTCTGCTATGTCACTGTCTCTAATTGCCATAGAAGCTAAAAATGTTCAGATTAAACCCAAAAGCTGACACACTCGACTGAGAAGAGGGGGAGAGCGAGTGCTAAACCTGGAGATCAGTGTGTGTGTGTGTGTGTGTGTGTGTGTGTGTGTGTGTGTGTGTGTGTGTATGTGTGTGTGTTAGACGGTAGTGAATGAGAGAGGGGGAGGGGGATGCTAGGGGAAAAATTGTATCCCACTTGACACTAATTTGGGGCAATCTGTGGGCAAATGTGTGTGCTGCAAAAATAATGAGTTCTCTGCAGATTTTAGAATGAGGAAATCAAAAATAATGGATTTCCATAAGGATTTCAGCTTGTTTGAGTCAGTTCTGTAATGTGGGCAGACAAGAAGGTTTCCCCCCTCAGTTTTAACTTAGCTGTCACCTAAATGTCACCATAATTTATTTTTGCCGCTTGGGAAGCAGCGGCATGGTCATGCAGCGGTTAGCGCGGTCGCCTCACAGCAAGAAGGTCCTGGGTTCGAGCCTCAGGGTTGTCCAACCTTGGGGGGGTCATCCCGGGTCGTGCTCTGTGTGGAGTTTGCATGTTCTCCCTGTGTCTGTGTGGGTTTCCTCCAGATGCTCCGGTTTCCTCCCACAGTCCAAAGACATGTGGGTCAGGTGACTCGTCCATACTAAATTGCCCCTAGGTGTGTGTGTGTGTGTGTGTGTGTGTGTGTGTGTGTACATACACACAGAGTGTTGTGATGCGTCTAGTGCAGCAGTGTGTAGTTGGAGGGAAGGTGCACGTGTTCTTCCAACCCGCTTGTGTCCTTCCTGCCCTTAGCTAGCTGCCGCTGGCTAGCCTTTGTGGCGAATAGGGAAGCATCCTAGCGTGTAAGCCTTCCCTTGCCAGTACATAGCCTCTCCTTCACCAAGACTCCTGCCAGGCCTCCCCGTGGCCACACATGGTAACTGGGGTCTTGCGGCCCCAGGCTAACTTGGCAGGGGATCTCGGAGCAGCAGTGGGCCCCAGAGATATGGTGTGCAGGCCCACCCTGGTGGACACGCCCTGGCACCTATCAACCACTGCCCCGCTGCCTTGTGGGTGAGTCTGGAAGACATAAGGCTAAGGGAGCTTACCCCAACAGAAAAGCAAGCTGTGGCGGCACGCTTCGAGGCGGTTTCCAAAAAACTGGATTTCCGGCAGCCCCCTGCAGTTGTGTGGAGGTGCCGGTCGTCTAGGGATCCCCCTTGCCATCGGAACCATCTCCTCTACAATCAAGTCATGTGGCGTTGAGAGAAGCGCACCCCCCATGCCACTTTAAAAACCATCTCTGCGCAGGTATCTTCTGCTATCTGAGTCCTCAAAGGACCCACAAATAGAAGAAGATGGTCATCATCGGGCACGATGGACAACCAGCAAGTGCAAGTGCAAGTGTGTGTGTGTGTCCAGGGGGTGTCCAGGGTGTCTCCCTGCCTGCCAGTCCAGGGTGTCTCCCTGCCTGCTGCCCAATGACTGCTGGGATAGGCTCCAGCATCCCTGCAACGCTGAGAGCAGGATAAGCGGTTTGGATCATGGATGGAGGGATGGATGCTGGGAAGTGTAGCATATAGAAACTGCTAGCTTTGTTAACTCAACTCCCCATCAAAACTACCTTTGAAATGACTCACCAGCAGCATCATGCAGAACACTGGAGACTCCGGGAAACACCTGGCTGTGTTTTGTATTTATTTCTCTGGACGGCAATGGACAGGGACTCACGTATTGAAACGTGTGCAAACACACACACACACACACACACACACACACACACACTCTAATGTATAAGACACTGCCTCCATCATGTCTATGAAGATCATCCTGTAAACATTCTGTCGTAGAGTCGCGGTGACATCAAGAGGGCCAAAAGATACCGACCAGTCGATTAAAAACACAAATGGAGACGGCTCGGTGTTTGTGGCGGGGACTACAAATACGTTTTGCGTGAACAGATATAGCTTTTGTACCTGTCAGGTGTGACGGTAACGGCTGAATCATCAGTCTCAGATGTCCGCTGCTTCACTAAGTCTATTCTTGCTTTGCTTTCAGTTAGAGCTTGTTAACACATGGAGGTCCATAGTATCTAGACTAATGCATATGTTAATATATTCATACACGGAGGTTCATAGTATCTAGACTAATGCACATGCAGCAAGGTTTTATGGAGGCTTATCATTACACTAAGAGTTTTTAGAAATGCATAAAATCTGCAGGTTTCCCCATTAGGCATTCTCTTATATCCTGTCAGACAAGCATTCCTGAACCAGTTAAAAGAATAAATAAATTCACCTCCCACATGAATTTGCTTTATGAAACTGCTCCTCTGGTGCACAGCAGAAGGAGAAGTCCTTTAGATCTGTCCAACTCGCATGTATTTTTAGAGAAACGTTACTGTTAACCGGTAGGTGATGAGCTGCATGGATCTTTGCTGCCCTCTGTCGGGACAAACGTGAACTTCAGTTTGCCAAATTCCTCACCAGCCCCCTTACACAAACAGCAGCCCGTTATCCACCATCATCACTGTCACGTGATGACAGTCAGGACCGAAAATCGAAAAAGCCCCTTAGAAAACAACATGGTAGACATTTTTGAGGAGTAGCACTTTATGTGTTGTTTCTATATGATTTTTTAGTGCTGAATCCATTTCTGCCGGTTACCCAGCTGTAAAAGTTACTGTTCATAAACATTGATCAATTAGCATATGCGCATATTAATCTCCAAAACTGGAAATGGCTATACTTAAGCTTCTAGTTAACTTATAAAGGTGATGTAAGACTTTAAATCCATGTTTGTGATGTCCTAAAATCCACCTTTTACCATAATGCAATCATGCCACCTTTCCTTATTTGCATAATTTGCATATATTGTGTAACTACTACTACTACTTTCGGCTGCTCCCGTTAGGGGTCGCCACAGCGGATATATTATGATCCGCATATTTGATTTGGCAAAGATTTTACGCCGGATGCCCTTCCTGACGCAACCCTCCCCATTTGTCCGGGCTTGGGACCGGCACTAAGGATGCACTGGCTTGTGAATCCTCAGTGGCTGGGTTGCATATATTATGTAACAATTGGGTAAAAAGCAGGAAATGGCGAGATTCTTGATGGTACTATATAGTCCTATAAAGAAATTATTTTAGGTTTTAAACACCAAAAGGTCAATCTCATAATTTTCTTATTGGAATAATTTGCATCAAAATAATTTAGTAATAATTAGGCCAAAACTATGATATACACCAGCAATGTACAGATCACAATAGGGATATGAAGTGCTGCACAGTCATCGTAATTTCTGTATTATTATTATGTGCTGAATTCAACAACAATAATTATGATTATGATAATAATAATAATAATAATAATAATAATAAGGCAACTTAAGCAGTTTGATCTATTTATTAAACCAAAACAAGGTTCTTACACAGGTGGTGTCATGGTCTGGTGCCCCCTCTTGTTCTCTAGTGTATTTTTATGTTGTCTTCCTCTTTGCTCCGTGTTCCCTGTTCTGTCCTGTGTCTTCTGCATGTCCTTCCTGGTCCCCAACCCTCTGTGTACTTCCTTGTCCCCAAACCTACTTCTCTCTCCATGCCCCTTGCTCCTAGTCCCTAGTTCATTCTCGGTCTTCTCCGTCCCAATCCCTATATCCTTATGTCTCCTTAGCTCCCTTCCTGTGTTCCTTCCTTGTCTGTTTCAGGGGGTGGTGCAGAGTGCTTAAAAATAACAAGTTAGTTATTCATACAGGTTTCACTGTACTGGAGTTTCTGCACTTGCAAGATGCAGTACAAGGGTTAGGCTTGCAGCCGCATCGCACTGTCTTGCATCCAGTGGTGCAGGAACAGGTGATTAGCTCCTCACATGCCTCTGGAACTGGAGGCAGTGACATGAATTGGGGAACAAGAATATTTTCCTCCATCTTCCATCCCATATCTTCAGGCAGGGGCAGAACTGGGTGCTGTAAGTGGGCCTGCCGCCAGACCAAAGCCTGGAAGTGAGAACGCTGGATATGAAAGTAGCGAGCATCTCTAGTCGGTGGTAGGCTCTCTATTTTCATGCCCTTACTAAACATGCTTAGCCGAACATCATCAATGTTGTCAGCATTAATCGCACCATACATTTTGCAGAAAAATACTTCTGCATCCTGGACGGTATGGTCGGTAAGTTCAAGACCTTCACCAAGCCCCTTAAGTTGGTGGTTATTCTCTACAAACACACCCCAGCACGTCTTCTTAGTATGTCCTGTGATGTACAAGGTTGAGTCACTCCCTGTCAGAGCATGGAAACCCAGCAGCCATTTGAGGACCTCCTCTTCCATCTGTAGCTTTTCCACTATTGTATGAATTGGGATATACTTTCTTTCCTTTGCAGTGCCAGCTCTCCAGATTTTTGTACATGGCATCATGTGGAAATATGCAATTAGCAGTATCAAGACATCTGTGTCTCTAGCAGAGACAACAATGGTGTCTGCGCTGCTTTTGATGCAGTGAAGAACTATCCTTGTGTCAGCTTCTTCGTGTTTGGCTTCCAAGTTAGCAGTGTCAAGGGCTGGATATGAAGCTTCCACAGTTTCCTCATCACTGAACCCACCTGCAGCAACTATGAATTTGTTTTCTGGTGCTCTCAGGATCAGCTGTTGAGAGATGAAACGTGCAAGATCTGCCTTGTTGCCCTCATGGGCAATGAAGTTATCCCATTTTTCAGGAAGTGGCACATCTCTGCTTGTTACTGGTCTCCTGATTGCCACTGAGCCTCTCCCACGCCGTTTACGTGTTCCACCTTTAATTGAATGCCTGTCGTAACGATCAAACAGCACATCAATTCTCTGGAACTGTTCTGCACTTCGAATAATGCTTTCAACAAAAGCATCTGCAAGGTCCCCAAAGGTCTGTGCTGCTTGTGGTTTTCCTATTGCTATGACCAGAGCTTGACCCTCAATGACCAGCATTGGTTCATTCTGTAGGTCACTGGCTTCAAGGCGATTAGGACATTGAATGTCAGTGGTCAAGATCTTAGAAAGTATTGCCTTTGAACCTGAACGAAGCTGGCCATCAACTTGTGCCAAAGATAGAGGTACAACAAAGAGTTCATGTTTCATAATGTTGTTGAGGTTGACTGGGTGTCCTGCTTCATATGCAGTGATGAGGCGCTGAAGGATGTTTCTGTCTGCCTTGACAGTTTTTGCCTTCCCACTTTTTGCGTCTGATTGTTGCACTTCATACAGGGGAGAAAAAGTCAAATACCTGTTCCGTTTCAGTGTATCCTTGAAAGTGACTCTTCTCTCCTCCGACGGTATCAGCCTCTCCTTGAGAAATGCATCCAGCTGATCTTGCCCTTTCCGTGGAGCTTTCAATAGGTCATCTTCGATTTCCTGGGTAGCCAAGTCTTTGTTCGCAATATTTTGCAGTGTCTGGGGCAGGTTCTCTGAAAACAGATCAAATCTCTGCAAGACTTTGAGCATGGCATCTTCATCTTTTGAGTCTCGCTTCATTCTGCCTTTTGTAGTTTCATTGTGGATGCAGTCATCACCTTTTCCCAGACCAAAGGCCTCTTTGGTATCATTGGTTAGTTCAGTTCGCAGATTGAAAGATAGAGCCCACCTGCTGAGAGCTGATGATGTTTTTGTGACTCCAACAATGCCTCCATTCTTTTTTCCAATAAAAACTAGCCACTCTTGACTTTGGTTTGGGTCCACTTGGTTAAGCGATGTAAAAAGCGTTTGACCACGAAGTTTCCAGCCTCAAACTCCTTCTTCACATTCTGTGGAAGTTGGTGCATCTCGTTCAGGTAGATGGTTCCCCAGCGAGCATAGTTGGTATGATTGTACCACATGAAGTAAGGCAACATTCGCTGGAATGCACAAAGGTGCAGGTCCCAGATCCCATCTCTCTGAGAACAAGTAAACAACAAGATTCAAAAAAGGACTGGCTGTTAAAATCCCTAGTGTTTGCACTGCAACAGATTCAGTGGAGATCAAACTGGAGATGTCTGCCAAGGTGACATTGCCACCACCAGGACACATCATCAGTTGTGTACCTCAGCATCACAGGGTGTTTCGGCCTTTTATCACAAGACACCCTCCGCTGAGGCAGGCCCACCACAGGTTGATCGGTCCTGGGTGCGTGACCTGTGGTTAGCTGTTCACCCAGGCAGCCCAGACGGCGTCTCTCCTTTTGAGCCAGATCCAGTGGCTAGTCCTCTCAGCAGTGTTGGTTAGCTATTTGATCACTCTCCTGTGGGCCTGCCCCCTGACTCCTAGTTCCCTCAGGAGTTTTGCTGTGGAGCTGGCAACAAAGCCCCTACAACCCACCTCCACAGGGCGCACCTTCACCTTCCAGCCTCTGTCCTCTGCTTCGGCTGCTAGGTTGGCGTACAGCAGCTTCTTACGCTCGTACGCTTCATCAACTGCATCCTCCCAGGGGACTGCGAGCTCGATGATGTAAGCGAGCTGGTTAGAATTGGACCAGAGGACGAGGTCTGGTCGCAAGGTGGTTGTTGCGATCTCTGTCGGGAAGATGAGCTTCTGGCCTAAGTCCACTCGCATTTCCCAATCCCTGGCTGAGTTTAGTAAGCCTAAGTTGGGAAGTGAAGGGTTGGCCTTCAGTTTATCCCCCTCTCGAATGAAAGCTGGAAACCGCCGGGGCCCTTCCTGGTTGTTGAAGGGTTGGGCATTGATGGAAACCCTCTTTCAATCAAGTTCAGCTGCCAAGCACCTGAGCACCTGATTGTGTCGCCACGTGTATCTGCCTTGGGTAAGGCTGGTCTTGCAGCCAACCAAGATATCCTTTAGGGTTGCAGGGGCTGTACACAGGGAGCAAGATGGATTCTCTCCAAACCAGAGATTTAGATTTATGGGAGAGGGCAGGACATCATATGTGGCCTTGATGATGAAACTCAGCCTGTTTGATTCCATGCTCCAGAGCTCACTCCATGTGAGTTTCCTCTTTTCAACACCCTCCCACCTCATCCAGCGACCCTGTTTGGCTTGTGCTACGGCTTTAGCACATCTGGCTACTTCTTCCTGTCGACGGACCTCCTCAACCACCATAGTTTGCCGTTCGGTAGTAGTCGCCTTTTGCCAGGTAGGTGTTTTTATTCCCAGGCCAAGGCCGCCTCTGCCTTGTTGAACATGGCCTACTACGTCTCGGTGGCGGAGGGCAGATTTCGCCTCCAGTACAGCTGCAGCCGGGGTCCATTTCTTCCCTGTTGCTAGGGTTGGAGCAACTCCTCTCACTACTGGGTCTCGGGATTCTGTGAGGGACATGTCCAGCCTCACTTTGGCACATTTGAATTCCTCAACCAGGCTGGAAATTGGCAGTGCGAGGGCTCCATTGCCGTAGAGTCCAACAATGCTGAGGCACCTTGGCAGTCCAAGCCACTTCCTCACCTGCGAGTTCACTAGCCTCTCCAAGCGATTGGCATGCGATAGTGAGACTTCGTACATGGTTATTGGCCACATGAGTCGGGGTAGCAGCCCAAACTGAAAGCACCAAAGCTTCAACTTCCCGGGCAGTGCAGTGTTGTTGATTTGCCTGAGGCCACTGATTGTATCCTGGCGAAGTTGCTTCAGTTGCTGGGTGTCTTTGAGGTGTGCATTGTACCACCGTCCAAGGCTCTTGATGGGCTTCTCCTAGACTGTGGGGATTGGTTGATCACTAATGCAGAACCGTTCATCTGCTTGTTGGCCTTTGACAATGGAGATGCTGCGAGATTTACTTGGTTTAAACTCCATTTCTGCCCACTTGATGTTCTCCTGGAGTTTCTGCAGCAGGCGCCTGGTGCATGGTTTTGTTGTTGCTATGGTGGTCAAGTCATCCATGTACGCCCGGATTGGTCGAAGACACAGGCCATTCCTGGACCTTTCGCCTCCCACCACCCATCGAGATGCACGGATGACGAGCTCCATTGCCATGGTGAATGCCAGAGGAGAAATAGTGCAGCCCGCCATAATGCCCATTTCCAGATGTTGCCAAGTGGTGGTGGTGTTCTGTGTTGTGACACAGAACTGGAGATCCTGAAAATAGGTCTTGACCAACTCTGTGATATTTTTGGGGACATGGAAAAAATCAAACGCCGTCCACAGGATCTTGTGAGGAACTGATCCAAAAGCGTTGGCAAGGTCTAAGAAAACCACGTGCAGGTCTCTCCGTTCTTTCTTGGCAGCTTGTATCTGGTGCCAGATGATATTAGCATGCTCCAGACATCCTGAGAAGCCATGGATCCCGGCTTTCTGCACTGATGTATCAACAAAGTTGTTTCTTTGCAGGAATGTGGAGAGCCTTTGGGCAATCACACTAAAAAATATCTTTCCCTCTACATTAAGAAGGCTGATCTGGCGAAACTGGCTGATGCAGGAAGAGTTCTTTTCCTTGGGGATCAGAATGCCTCCTGCTCTTCGCCATGCCCTGGGTATGACTCTTTTCTGCCATGCCACTTTCATCAGCTTCCAGAGGTATTTCAGGACTCCAGGAGTGTTCTTATAGAGTCTATACTGAATACCATTGGGCCCAGGAGCTGACATCGATCTTGCCTGCTTTACCGTCCTCTCCACCTCGCTCCATGTGGGGGGTCTTGTGTCCATATGGTGGTTAGGTGGGTGAATTGGTGGCATGTCATCCGGGATGGTGACTGGCTCATGTCTCCGGACATCAGAGTAGGTCTTCTTTAGGTGCTCCTCCAGATCTCGTATGGGGACTCTTAAGGCTCCCATTTTTCTTGCTGTCAAAAAGGCTCTTGACAAAGCTGTAAGGGTTGCTGTAGAAACGAGTCCTAACCCATTCTTTCCTCTTGTGCTGTCGTCTGAGGTGTTCTGCTCTTCGGAGCTTTGTCAAACGCTGCTTTATTTCAGCCTGCAGTGCGTCAAGCCCAACCCTCTCTCCCTCTGTGGCCTTCCTCCACTGCTTCCTCAGTTGTCTTCTCTCCTTCACCAACCTGTCAATTTCCCGCTGTCTCATGGATTTGGGCTGGGTTGAAGGGTCTTTCTGCCTACTGGGTATCTTCTCCTTTACCCCAAATCTCTCTACGCTATAGCTGTAAATGATGGCTCCCATGTTCTCCAGTTTTCTTTCAACTGTTCCCTTTTGACCTTCTAGTAAGAGGACAAGGTCAGAGTTGATGGTCTCCCACTCAATCTTCTGGCTGGACTTGGGCCACAGGATTTGAGGTTTTCTTCCTTCCATCTTCCTCTCTGCTGCTGGCTGTGGCTGGCTGGGCTCCAGACCGGAGTCCACTGGAGGGTCTATGCAAAGTTGAGCTTCGTCTGGGGTGCTGATACCCTGAGGACTGTGGGGGTTCTCCTGCCTCCGGGCTTCACTCGACTGATTTAGCCTACTTCTTAAAAAGTATTGGCCAATGCGAGGCCCCTTACCGAGCTCACTAAGGCACTTCTTTTTACAGAAGAATGTGAACCACCTGCATGTAGCCCCACCAAAATCTGAAGTTTGGGTTGTCGTTGGCTAGAATGTAGGCTTCTGTGACAGCTTCAAACTTTTTGGTATTTAGCCAGCTTGTTTTGATGTGGTTTACTTAAAATGTCAAGCAATTCTGGAATGGAACTAGTAGGACTACTAACTAATTAATAGTTATTATTACTACCTATTAACAACTACCACTACCACATGCTCACGAGGATAGCCTGCTGGCTGGGCTAGCTAGCTAAAAATCTATGGACTTTTCAGAATTACCTCATTGACTTATATTTTAAACAATAAACACAAAGGTCATTTAATGAAGATAAATATTAGTTACATAGAATACAAAGTTGAAGGAACTTGGATTAGGTAGGCCTCCTGGCAATAGGTAAACTAGACTATAATGAAATCAATGAATTCCACGAATTAATGTTAGCTAGCTAGTAATTAGAAAACAGCTAGCTAAAATCTATGGATAATCTAGTTAGCTAGCTTTAATCTATTGAATTCATTGATTTCAAATAACTTTATTGACTTACATAAACACATTCATCTAATCAAAATGATTGTTAGTTACCTTTACTAGAGTAGATGGATACCAGCAAAATATTGAAAGCTGCCAGCATGCATGTTGGCTTCTTGTCTGTAGTAACTCACCATGTAGGCTGCTTGCCTGCAGTAACTCCCTAACTGCATAGTCAGGTTCCAGGCTCACCGTAACCCCTCAGATTGAAATAATATGGTGATATTGTACATTTTCTGAACCTCTATAGGCAAGTGAGTATTGCAGTATCTGTTTTTTGTATCTCTGGTGTTCCTAGGTGCCACAGGGTGAAAACAAAGAAAATAACTTAGGCAGAAATTGTGAAAAAAATATGTTCTTTGAGGTTTGAGAAGCTCTAGTGACATCCATGTATGTCAGAAAGGTTCATAATTGGATTTGAATTAAATGTCCCCTTTAAAATGATACCAAACACAATATTATTGAACATTGGGAAGTGCCTTAACTATGAGCCTAAACCACGATAGGCAACAGCATCTAACATCAAATTTACCATAGGGGGGTGGTTATCTTGGAGGAGGAAATATAGAAAACCAGGGGCCTTGGGGAGTCACGTGACGCGGAGTTTGAGAATGGCTGCTTGAAGACCGTCTCCGACCAGCGTGGCTTTTGAAATAAGTTTTAAATTATAGTTGAACGACGCCATAGTTAATATTTGCTGAGCTAAAACAAAGTTACAACCGAAGAAATGTCGGGAAAAGAAAAGAAACACCAAGGAAAGAACGCAACGTCAAAAAGAGCAGACTCTCCTGAACGACCTAGCAGCAGCAAGCGTGGCGGGTTGGCTGACGCTACTGCTAGTATCACAGACAACGAGCCTACTGCTAGCAACGTGGCCACTGATATCAAGAATATATACATCCTCCTGACAAACATGTCCACTGGGCACAAAAACAAGCTTGATGAAATCCAACGAACCATCACCTCCATGGAGTCCAAACTGACTGCCATTAACACACGTATGTCCGATGTCGAAGGTCGGCTAGGCTTCCTGGAGGATAGCGAAAAGGCCCTGAAGAAGGACCCGCCTGCCACCCGGGCCGAACTCGAGCAACTCCGGCTGCGGGTGGATGATCTAGACTCCCGAGGCCGCCGCAACAACCTTGTGTTCGTAGGCTTTCCCGAGTCCTGTGAGGATAAAGGGGCTCTCTCATTTCTAACCGAGGTGATCCCGGATATCTTGGGTCTGGACTTTCCCAAAGGTTTGGAACTGGACAGAGCCCATCGTGCACTAGCCCCACGGAGAACAGACGACCAACCACCGAGGGCCATTGTGGCTAGGTTCCTGTGCTTTCAGGACCGTGGCCGGATCATGCAAGCAAGCCGAAACAAGGGTAAACTGGAATGGAGAGGGCATCGCATCATGATCTTCCCTGACTATGCAAAGGCGGTGAATTAAAAAAGCAGACAATTCAACCAATGCAAGGAGATGCTCCATGAACGCCGAGTTGCATTTTCCCTGCGTTTTCCGGCAGTGTTGGTTATCAACCCTAAGGGTCAGGGAGGACAGCGACATGTGTTCGAGGACCCGAGAAAAGCCCTAGCGTACATCAAGACCCTGTGACTGACTTAACTTGAGCCCACACACTTGACCACTGATCCATATGGGCCATAGACGTCTTCTGAACATCGTTCCTCACTGCCCATAGCCCACATGGCAAAGCCAGTAAGCTAACGTTAGAACATAACTTTTTCCCCCTAAATCAAGCCTTGGGCAGGATTGCCAATCTCTCAGAGACGTAACGTACAGGTAACGTCCAAGCTCATTTGAAACGTCTGTTCTACTTTACAATGAGCTGGCCTGTGTTTATCTGACTAAGTCAGGGTTTATTTTATTAGCCTATACTTTAGTATTCATTTCTTCACTTAGGCTAAAGCCGTATTAGGCTATTGTTTTCTGTTCTCTATTGGTTGGACGTGAATTTTGATTTTAGCTTTAAATGTTGTAAGGCAATCGTCTGACCATGTGGGGTGTGTATGAGTGCGTGTGAAGGAGTTGGTTGCAGGCAGAGCATAACGTTAACTCGCCTTACAGCCTAATAGTTTTGTTATGTCAGTGCACTCTGCTCGAGGTTGAAAACAGGCATTGCATACTTGCATAGTGTTGGTAACATTAACATGTTTGCTCATGGTTAATTGTGTTAAATTAGGCTACCATTTCGCTCTTTAGTTCATGAGCGTTGATGTCGTTCAATCGTCTGCAATAGTTGAAAGCCATGCCGGTTTGGTCTGAGAGCAGCGTATTTCTACGAGTCGCGGACCATTCTGTTTTGTTTTAGAGCTAAGCAGTGTTAGACTGCATAGCAGAGTTTACACAACTCACAGTTGTTCATGTGTTTGTTTCTTTGAATGCTCACGCTATGTGTTTTTCTTGTTTTTTGTGTGAGTCTACTAAGGCAGATAGGGGTATGAAAAAACATTACACACACGCAGTATGCAGTCACATAAGGGAGTGTGCTACTTGAGCCTAAATGTTAAGGGTCTACATTCGCCGGTTAAGAGGAAAAAAGTTTTGTCTTATCTGAAATCTAAACACTATGATGTAGGGTTTCTCCAGGAAACGCATTTATTAGATCAGGAGGCAAGAAAACTACGTACTGGGTGGGTGGGATATGTGTCTGTAGCGTGTGGATCTAGCCGCAATAGGGGGGTGGCTATACTGATTAATAAGCATCTCCAATATAAATGCATTAAGGAGACCACAGATGATTCAGGGAGGATCTTAGTAGTTCTAGCTGAAATACAGGGCCACTCAGTTATTCTAGCTAATGCCTACGCGCCCAACATTGAAGACCTATCCTTTATTGGTAGGTTGGAGTGTAAATTGAGGGAGATGGGAGACCACCCAGTCATCATGGGGGGAGATTTTAATCAGGTGTGGGATCCTGTTCTGGATCGTCAGCCTTCAAGGCCCCAACCCTGTAGGTCAGTGAGTGTATTGAAGGATATGTGCAAGGATCTGGGCCTGGTAGATGTATGGCACCTACATAATCCAACTTCCAGAGAATATACATACTACTCCCCACCTCATGGCACACTCTCTAGGATTGATTACCTCTTTATCTCAGACTCCATTGTATCCTCTAGTATTGGTAGTTGTTACGACCCTCGGTCTGGAGAGGGTGCAACTATTAGTGTACTGAGTAACAGTGAGGTGAGGGTGCAACACAGTGAGACAAACGTATAAATATATTTATTGACAATGACAGGACAAGGGAACCGAACGGTTGCCAAAACAAACTATTAACAAAAGTAACCCACCCTTGACAGTGCTGAAAAGCACCAAACCTAAAGACAAAAAGTGGCAACCGCTGCTAACCTAGTGTGTCTAACAGAGGTAAGCTACGTGATGGGGTGTTTGCCCATGGGCATCTTACCTTGATCCCCTTGCCCAAAAGAGCTAAACAACTAAACATAACTCAAAATAGTCACAATGCAAATTAAACCAAAAACGGGCCAGACGTTACAAACACAAAGTAACTACATCACACAAACTAAACTAGCTGGCCGGTGAACTGAAGACATGTGGGGGTTTAAATGGGAGACTGCACAGCTGATGAAAATTGGATGATTCGTTGACCGGTTGATTAGGTGATGAGGAGCACCTGGCGGATACCTGAATGTAGAGTCAGAGTGATACAGGAGGCAACACAAAACTATACGGACACACCCGTGGCCGTAACACCCCCACCCATAAAAACAAGCCCCTACAGGCTTGTTAACAAAACCCCCACAAGAACCAAAACAAGACAATGTGCTACTTAACAGCAACCAAACAAAACGGTGGAGCACCTCAGCCACAACAAGTAGCGCCGCTACATCCAAAATGTGACCCAAATATGACCAGCACCTTCCCACCAACACATGGTCACCTACCAAGTGGCCCTCAACCACAACAAGTTACTGACAGACAACACAAAGTAGCACACACACCGTCACGGTGGCGACCCACGCTAAATGACGTAGCTGCGTTCGACCCGCAGGTGAACCAGCTACAACTAGTGACCACACCTCGGTCACCGTGGCGACCCACGCCAAATGACGTAGCTGCGTTCGACCCGCAGGTGAACCAGCTACAACTCGTGACCACACCTCGGTCACCGTGGCGACCCACGCCAAGTGACGTAGCTGCGTTCGACCCGCAGGTGAGCCAGCTACAACTCGTGACCACAGTCACAACACAAGGTGTGCCAGCGTGGACCAGCTGGTGGTGGAAGCAAAGAGCGCAGCGCGCCCCGCACTCATAGCCTTAAAGGTCTACCGTCCGCAACTCCCCTCCAGCCTCTCTGCCACAAATCCCGCCCCCCAAATCTCCCACTGGAGACCTGACTCAGCCTGCCTCTCAGGCGGGCGTCAGCACCCACGCCGAGTGCAACACAGGGGACCAGGGATCGAACCACAACAGCCTGGCCGGCAGCTCCGCCCTAGCATCAGACCTCGTCCGCGTCGGCACGAAGCTCTGCCACCAGAACCAACACCATGGCAGAGGATGAAAGGAAGTGGACCAGCAGCCACGGCCGTACCCACCACCAAACCAACAACACTAAACAATAATGAACACTGTGCTTAACACCGAACGCTAACACAGCACACTACAGGAAACAGCAACTAGCCAGACCAAAGCCGCCAATATCCGGGACGAGCCCCCATTTGTTACGACCCTCGGTCTGGAGAGGGTGCAACTATTAGTGTACTGAGTAACAGTGAGGTGAGGGTGCAACACAGTGAGACAAACGTATAAATATATTTATTGACAATGACAGGACAAGGGAACCGAACGGTTGCCAAAACAAACTATTAACAAAAGTAACCCACCCTTGACAGTGCTGAAAAGCACCAAACCTAAAGACAAAAAGTGGCAACCGCTGCTAACCTAGTGTGTCTAACAGAGGTAAGCTACGTGATGGGGTGTTTGCCCATGGGCATCTTACCTTGATCCCCTTGCCCAAAAGAGCTAAACAACTAAACATAACTCAAAATAGTCACAATGCAAACTAAACCAAAAACGGGCCAGACGTTACAAACACAAAGTAACTACATCACACAAACTAAACTAGCTGGCCGGTGAACTGAAGACATGTGGGGGTTTAAATGGGAGACTGCACAGCTGATGAAAATTGGATGATTCGTTGACCGGTTGATTAGGTGATGAGGAGCACCTGGCGGATACCTGAATGTAGAGTCAGAGTGATACAGGAGGCAACACAAAACTATACGGACACACCCGTGGCCGTAACAGTAGTATTCACATTTCAGACCACGCTCACGTAATGGTCAGCATTCTCCCCTTTAACAAGCTGAATAGGACTCCAAGATGGAGGATGAATTCAAGCCTTCTTCTGGATGCTGGCTTAAGAGAATCCTTAAAAGCCCAAATAAACCTCTATAAGGAAACTAATCTACTAACATCCCCATCAATGGGAATAGCATGGGAAGCCATGAAAGCCTTCCTAAGAGGACATGTCATTCAACATGCCTCTTTTAAGAAAAAACGGAATATGGCTAAACAAATTCAATTAGAAAAACAAATTGAGACAGCTGAGACCGCCTATATACAAAACATGACGCCTACTAATTTAACCTCACTTACACATCTTAAATATCAATTTAACGCCATTTTCACTGAGAAAGCAGAGTTTGCCCTATTCAGAGCCAGGCAAAAACAATTTGAAGAGGGAGACAAAGCAGGGAGAATGCTGGCCAGATACATAAAGCAGAAGGAGACAATGAGCGCCATACCAGCGATTAGAGATCGGGGGGGACCCTATTAGCAGACTCCTCAGATATCAATGCAGAGTTTAGACAATTTTACGCCAGCCTGTATACTTCTGAATTGCAGGCGAACAGTGAGGAAATCCGAACCTTCCTTGGTAGTCTGAACCTCCCCACTCTGTCTGATGAGCAGCGTGAGTTATTAGATGAGCCCATCACTGTTGAGGAGATAGTAGAGGTCATTAGAAGCCTACCATCAGGTAAAGCCCCTGGCCTTGACGGCTTCACAGCTGAATTCTACAAGTGCTATGCACTGCAGTTAGCCCCCATGCTTTTAGATATGTACACAGAGGCGTTTCAAAATGGCTCCCTTCCCCCCTCCCTGATGGAAGCAGTTATTACTGTAATTTAAAAAAAATGGTAAAGATCCAGTAGATTGTAAAAGCTACAGGCCCATCTCATTGCTTGGCTATAATGAAAAGGTGCTATCGAAACTGCTAGCCAACAGACTCAACATAGTCATCACTACCCTGATCCACCCTGATCAGGTGGGCTTTATCCCCAAACGTAGCTGTGCTGACAACGTCAGACCCCTGATAGACATTATGTGGGCCACTCGTGATGCAAACTCCCCCTCAGCGGCCATATCTCTGGATGCAGAAAAGGCGTTCGACAGGGTTGAGTGGCTTTACCTATTCCTCACCCTGTAGTCATTTGGTTTTAGCAATACATTCATCACCTGGATACAACTCCTGTACACACATCCCAAAGCTGCTGTGCAAACTAATGGCCTGATCGCACCCTGGTTTGAGCTAGGTCGGGGACCAGGCAGGGCGACGGCATCTCTCCGGGCCTATTTGCACTTGCTCTGGAACCACTGGCGGCGGCCATTCGATTAGAACCAGCATTCCCAGGGATACAAATCGGTCAATCAATACACAAGCTGATGCTTTACGCGGATGACATCCTAGTTCTAGTCTCAGACCCTGAGCGCTCCCTTCCTGCACTGCTTACAATTATAGACAGATTCTCTCATTTATCAGGTTACAAAGTTAATTGGCAAAAATCAAAAGCCCTCCCCTTAACCTCGTACTGCCCCAAGACCTTGTTCCGGGAGGTAAATTCTCCTGGCCCAGCAATGGCATTAAATACCTGGGTGTAACTTTCCCCCCTAAATTAGATGATCTAGTGAAGGTCAACATCGAACCTCTACTGAGTCAATATAGTGCAGACATTGAAAAATGGACTCCTTTTTACTTGTCACTATGGGGGAAAACTAATGTTTTGAAAATGACCTTTACACCGAAGTTCAATTACATTCTCCAAGCACTCCCAGTGAGAATCCCGCTTAAATATTTCAAACAATTTGACAAGCTATCTAGCAGATTCCTCTGGGATGGTAAACGCCCCCGACTTAATTTGAAAAAATTACAAAGGCAAGTGGACCAGGGTGGGCTGGGTATCCCAAACTTACTGTTATATTACCAAGCATTTGGTCTCAGGCATCTTGCCCACTGGACTCTACCTCCCGAGCGCGCCCCCCCCCCCCCGGCTTGGCATCGAAAGTACTCTTTGTGATGCTCTCCCTCCCCTCCATCTTATAACCTCTGCACTGCCTACAGAAGCTGTGACCCATCCAATAGTTGTCAACACTCAATGGATTTGGAAACAAATCTCAATAAGACTCAAATTCAATCCCCACCTGAATTTAGCAGCCAGTATCTGGTTGAATCCCAAGTTGAAGATTGACAAAAAACCATTTATTTGGACACAATGGGCGGGAAAAGGAATATTGGTTATAGGAGATTTATATGATGAAGGTGGTACGATGAAATCATTCACGGCGCTCGTGCAACAGTATGGCTTCCCCCAACAGCAGTTCTGGAGATATCTTCAACTAAGACACCTCTTGTCTCAAACTTTTGGGTCTATCTTCACAACCCCGCCTAGTTCAGATGTACTGTCGGATAAAGTTAAGGTTTTTAGCACAGGCCATGAAGCTTCAAAATATTACTTGTTGTTGACTAAACACTGATGGTTTGGGATCCAATTTAAAGTTAATCTGGGAGATCGATCTTAATCTTACCTTTACCAGTAAGGAGTGGGAAAACATTTTAAGGAATTATAAGAAAACATCACGGGAACTCAGGACAAGATTAGTACAGTTCAAAATAATTAACAGGGTATACTGGACCCCCTCAAGGTTATACAGGGTGAAACTAAGAGACAGCCCTGACTGCTGGAGGTGTGGGGAGGGGCCGGGTACGCTTATCCACATGCTGTGGTCTTGCCGTGTTGCACAAGAATTCTGGACAGCTACATATATGAGAATATAAAACTTATACTAACAACAGACATCCCATTTTCTCCAAGCGTCTTTGTTCAGGGAGACCCTACTCCTTTAAAAGCCCTTCCACGAGCACGGGCAGAGTGGGTCCAGACAGCGCTGATGTTGGGTAGAAAGCTCATGGTAACAGAGTGGAGGTCGGCCACGCTACCTCACACCAATGTATGGTTATGGTTCTCCCATCTGGGAATTGTGGCAGCACACAAGCGACTCTCCTTTAGACTCATCAACCAGGTGGAGAAATACGAGGCCAAGTGGACGCACTATATTTCCTTCATTAAAGGCCCCATGTAATCTGTGACAACTAATCTATATCTTAACATCTATTTATAGACTACTCTCTATCTGCCAACTATGTTTTTATTTTATTCTAGTTTTTTTTTACTTTCTGTCTGCTGTCTTTCCTATTGTCTTGTATACTGTTAAGACTCGTCTTATGATCACCCTTAATCCAAATGTGTCTGTCTCTTGATATTGTCTAGTACGCCCTGTTAAATTGTTCCTTCCATCTCTGTAATCCATGTGTGATGTCATGGCCTGTATTTGTGTTAAAGGAAAATAAAAACTACTGATCATAAAAAGAAAACCAGGGGCCTTATTTGAAGGGTAACCGGTGGATTCTGGTTTGGGACACCTTGAACTTTCAAAAAATGCTGGTTACCCACTTCTCAAAAATGCCTACAGGGTCACATGATTCTGAAGTTACAGCCCATACTACTACACAAACAGCACCCCGTTATGCACCATCATCACTGTCACGTGACTGATATGAGCGCGTTAATGTCTCAGCAGCACCCAAAATAAGACGAGGTCCAGGTTCAAGAGCCCGGGTATTAATGTTGTCAAGGAAATGACGAATTAAAATCATTTGCTCATCGGCCATTGTTGTGGAACTTTTCTCTTGACAAAATGGCTCTTGCAGGAGAGTTGATGTGTTTCAACCCCAAAAAAAAGAGGCAGCAGCCATTGATTTTGAAAGCATGCCATTATTCCAAGTTTCCAGGCCTTTTCCTTCCCGACCCGTAATGTGTTCTCCCCCAAGGAAACCATACGGACTGACGGCACATGCAGTGTTGGTGATTAAAATGGTGTAAAAGAGGGGAAGGAAAGGCCTTCTGAGGTCTAAAATGTTAGTTAGTCTATTAACCCTCGTGAGAGGGTTAATAGACTAACTAACATTTTAGACATTAGTTTGTTAGCTCTGATCTGGAATGAAATCTGTGTCCTGTGTGAACCAGCAGAAAGGCCAGCATCCATCAGCACGTGGAGTCAGGTTGGAGGAGCCGGTGGCCCGTCAGAAAATGGATTTTACAATTAGTTTTAATCAAAAAATTGACTTTAGAAAGAGGAAAAGGCCACGGAGGACAGGAAGTAGCTGCTTCATATTCCACAGCATGGGGCTCATTCTTCTTCCTTTAAGACAGGTTTTGACCAAACTTGACGACAAATGTTTCATATGTTTCATCATTTCTGTTAATATTTTTGCAAATATTACCTCTTTAAGCTATTTTTATAGGTAAATCAGGATTTATTTAGACAATAAACTGCATGCAGAGTCAATACAAAAATACGTATATTGCTGTGTTTAATGAGACGATAATTTAGTGGCGGATATACGTATATATATAAGCGTTAATATGTATCTACTAATTACTTCATTAATGTTAATTAAATTAGAAATCATTAATAATATGTATTGCATTAATGAAAAGGTTTTTAGATGGCCAGATTCAGAGACCACGTTTTATAAATACGAGCATCTTTTGGGACATTCTCCCAGAAGCCACGCTATTCTCACTAACCATCACTGCTGAGCCTTAACAGTGACTTAGCCACGGTATCTGTGCTGAACGTCTTTTCACTTGGTGCTGTTTCTACACCGTCTGCTGAGAATGTGGAACAGCAGTTGTTTCTGAGAGGATCCCTATCACAGTAAAACCCTGAGTGTTAATTTAACTCCCTGGGTGTTAATTTAACTCCGAGAGTGTGCAAATGGACCCAAAAGAGCCATTTGTACACTCTTTGAGTTAAATTAACACCCAGTAAGACTCTCATATAGATGAAATGTTGGCTCCCAATCTGGCAACCCAAAAAGTCTTATTATTATGTTATAACATCTTATTGCTGATTTGTAATGCATGAATACATGACTTACTAACAAATTAATAATTAGAAACCACTTTTAAACCCATTATGCAGTATGGGATGTGGAGTACTGCTGCAACAACAAAAACACCTCATTCACCCTTTTCTCCTTGTATTTGTAATTTATTTGTTAGATTAGCTCACACTGTTTTAACAAAGAACATGGTATTATTCACTTTTTTTGAGCCAAGAGGAAGAAAGCGGCGTCACAATCACAGTTGTGACAGGGGACTCTCTCCCCAGTGGGCTGCACCTCAACGCCCAGCACAGTCAGGCCCAGCTCGCCGAGGGTCTGCCTGATAAACTCCTCGCTCACGCTCACACAGGAGAACCGCTGACCCTTCACCGTGTAGAAGGTCTCGTTCAGGTCTCCGATCAGCACCAGCAGCCCCCCCTCCCTCAACAAGCCCACCATGGTCCCTAATGAGCGCCTGTAGTCATGGTGGTCTTTACAGGCGGTCTCCAAGCACAGGGACGACACGACGCAGTCCGCTGGTTCCACCACCACCGGGTGGAACGGGTTCTCCATGTTGACGTCACATTTTAAAACCTGCTTGATCTTGCGGCGGAGGGTCTGCTTGACCACCTCTGGGGTCCTGCAACAGGGAAAACAGACGGTGCAATCTTATTTTTTTTCCCCTTTTCTCACCAATTGTACTTGGCCAATTACCCTATTTTCGGAGCCGTCGCTGCTCCACCCCCTCTGCCGATCCCGGGAGGGCTGCAGACTACCACATGCCTCCTCCGATACATGTGGAGTCGCCAGCCGCTTCTTTTCACCTGACAGTGAGGAGTTTCACCAGGGGGACGCAGTGCGTAGGAGGATCACACTATTCCCCCAGTTCCCCCTCCCCCCTGAACAGGCCCCCTGACTGACCAGAGGAGGCGCTAGTGCAGCGACCAGGACACATAACCACATACGGGTCCCCACCCACGCAGACACGGCCAATTGTGTCTGTAGGGACGCCCAACCAAGCCGGAGGGAACATGGGGATTCGAACCCGCGATCCCCGTGTTGGTAGGCGACGGAAAAGACCGCCACGCTACCCGGACGCCCTGACAGTGCAGTCTTTAAGTTTAGACTGTTTGCAGGTCCCTTTAATCATCACTTTTAACACCCAGATGACACGGGAAGCGAATGAGCCATACCTTTTCTTTTCCAGGTCACAGACAAACTGGATGTGTGCGTCCCAGTTGAAGCAGTCCTCCTCCGCACTCAGCCACTTCTCCAGCTCGTTCCTGTTGGGCTTCGAGTAGTCAGACACCACAATCTCCTCAAAGTAGTCACAGGCACTGATGAGCGTGTGGATGGTGGGTCCCGTGCCCACCTCGATGAGCCTCTGGCCCCTGTACTTGCCTGAATCCGGAATGGTTTGGGGAAGAAAAATACATCAGCTATATCTGTTAGGTGACATATACTTATATAAGTTTCAACCTCAGTGCGAGACGGTGCAATCTGCTGGCTCCACTGACAGACCCAAACGGTTTCTGGTTTCCGGTCATGCAGGTGAGGATAGATAGGTCGACGTGTGTACCTGATGAGAAGGCCTGGCTCAGATGACACAGTGTAAACATCACAAAACGACTGTTGTCCTTCTGCTTCGATGACTCCATGAGCTCATAGCAGAGGCTCAGGTAGGCCTTTGGATCGAAGTTGGTCTGGTACAGCTCTTTGTCTGGGCTGGTCAGTGTTGCGGCTTCTCCCATCGTGCTTGGTCTTTTGGTTCGTTCAGGTCGGATGGGCAAAGGAACCTGGACAGAGGGTCGTGGAAGGGAGGAAGGCGGTAATGTGTGGCGAGGGGAATTTATAGGAACTGTAAGAAGTTGACATTCCCATGAGACAGACCGGGTTTTAGTGGATCAATCTGGAACGCTGGGATGGGGCCTTCCACTTTTGGTTGCTAAACCTGGCTTATTCCTAACCTGCCATCGGAGGGTGAGGCCGGGCGTGTCCTGCCGGCACGATCCACCTGATCAGCTTGCCGGACTTGGAAGTTCAGAGTTTTACTGACATACAAAGTACGTAGCTATGTGCCGGTGTGTCCAGACACGTGTCTGTGTGTGAGCAGATGCGTGTCTGCATGACAGAGGGAGATAAAGCCCCACTTTATATGAATACGCTTTGCCCATTCCCATTGAGCCTCTGCTGCCTTGAATGAATAAATGACATGCTCACTGTGGCCTCCCTTTACAGCCAGGCAATCTGAAATGAGATCTACCGGTCCTCCACGTGCGCTGCGCCCACAGGACCGGCTCCTTAGCCAGAGGTCACTCAGCCGATTAAAGGTCTATTTGGACCGAAGGGACTGGTCCCTGCCTCCTCGCTGGCTCGTCCAGCTCGTTTTCACTTACTACTGTAAGTGGTATGTCTCGCTCTCACTCCCTCTCTCGCTCTCTCCCCCTCTCCATCTCTCTCCCTCTCCATCTCTCTCCCCCTCTCCATCTCGCTCTCTCTCCCCCTCTCCATCTCTCTCTCGCCATCTCTCCCCTCTCCATCTCTCTCTCGCCATCTCCCCTCTCCATCTCTCTCAAACTCTCTCTCTCCATCTCTCTCTCTTTCTATGAGTCTCTCTTTCAAAGCTGCTGTAAATGTGTGATGTTGTATTAAAGTTGTTTTCTTTTTTGTAATTGTATTACAGTTGAAAAAGACAGTCTCTCTCTCTCACACACACACAAACACATACAGTGGTGTGAAAAAGTGTTTGCCCCCTTCCTGATTTCTTATTTTTTTGCATGTTTGTCACACTTAAATGTTTCAGATCATCAAACAAATTTCAATATTAGACAAAGATAACACAAATAAACACAAAATGCAGTTTTTTAATGAGGGTTTTTATTATTAAGGGAAAAGAAAAATCCAAACCTACATGGCCCTGTGTGAAAAAGTGATTGCCCCCCCCCCGTTAAAACATAAATTAAGTGTGGTTTATCACATCTTTGGAAAGCTGAGTTCAATTTCTCTAGCCATACCCAGGCCTGATTACTGCCACACCTCTTCTCAATCAAGAAATCACTTAAATAGGACCTGCCTGACAAAGTGAAGTAGACCAAAAGATCCTCAAAAGCTAGATATCATGCTGCGATCCAAAGAAATTCAGGAACAAATGAGAAACAAAGTAATTGAAATCTATCAGTCTGGAAAAGGTTATAAAGCCATTTCTAAAGCTTTGGGACTCCAGCGAACCACAGTGAGAGCCATTATCCACAAATGGCGAAAACATGGAACAGTGGTGAACCTTCCCAGGAGTGGCCAGCCGACCAAAATTACCCCAAGAGCGCAGCGACGACTCATCCAAGAGGTTAAAAAAGACTCCACAACAACATCCAAAGACCTGCAGGCCTCACTTGCCTTAGTTAAGGTCAGTGTTCATGACTCCACCATAAGAAAGAGACTGGGCAAAAATGGCCTGCATGGCAGAGTTCCAAGACGAAAACCACTGCTGAGCAAAAAGAACATAAAGGCTCATCTCAGTTTTGCCAGAAAACATCTTGATGATCCCCAAGACTTTTGGGAAAATACTCTGTGGACTGACGAGACAAAAGTTGAACTTTTTGGAAGGTGTGTGTCCCATTACATCTGGCGTAAAAGTAACACAACATTTCAGAAAAGGAACATCATACCAACAGTAAAATCTGGTGGTGGTAGTGTGATGGTCTGGGGCTGTTTTGCTGCTTCAGGACCTGGAAGACTTGCTGTGGTAAATGGAACCATGAATTCTGCTGTCTACCAAAAAATCCTGAAGGAGAATGTCCGGCCATCTGTTCGTGACCTCAGGCTGAAGCGCACTTGGGTTCTGCAGCAGGACAATGATCCAAAACACACCAGCAAGTCCACCTCTGAATGGCTTAAGAGAAACAAAATGAAGACTTTGGAGTGGCCTAGTCAAAGTCCTGACCTGAATCCGATTGAGATGCTGTGGCATGACCTTAAAAAGGCGGTTCATGCTCGAAAACCCTCCAACATGGCTGAATTACAACAATTCTGCGAAGATGAGTGGGCCAAAATTCCTCCACAGCGCTGCAAAAGACTCATTGCCAGTTATCGCAAACGCTTGATTGCAGTTGTTGCTGCTAAGGGTGGCCCAACCAGTTATTAGGTTTAGGGGGCAATCACTTTTTCACACAGGGCTGTGTAGCTTTGGATTTTTATTTTCCTTAACAATGAAAACATTCATTTAAAAACTGCATTTTGTGTTTACTTGTGTTATCTTTGTCTAATATTTAAATTTGTTTGATGATCTGAAACATTTAAGTGTGACAAACATGCAAAGAAATCAGGAAGGGGGCAAACACTTTTTCACACCACTGTATATCAGGAATCAGGAACAATTTATTGTCATTTCTTTCATGTACTTGCGTACACAAAAGAAACACAATTCTGTTTCCCCCAGCCCACAGCAGTGCGACACAAAAGACAAAAACACACATCCAAAATATCTGAAAAACGACACCACCAAAAACATACAAAAAATACAGAAAAAAAATACATATATAAAATTGTGTAGTATTGTGTGTCGTTGTGGTAAACGGTTTACACTGTGCTCAGCTAAAACCCAGCTCTTTATGAATGGCCTACCCTGTCCTCCCTCCTCAGTCAGAAAATGGTTTGGCAGCTGGAAGACTTGGCAGCAGTGGCGTCAGGTATTTTCCAGTACATGCTGCTATATTTACTGCATCTGTTCCTCTGCCTAAAGTTTACGGAGTAACTGCATGAATCCCAGTTTACTAGACCAAGTTTAAAACAGTCTGTGCGTCCAAAAAACATGCAGCAAAATGTACGAGTTCAACAAGGACAAATAGGGAACAGGAGTCATCCGACGGTCCCACATACTCCTCTAAACACCAAAAAAAAAAACCTACAAATATATGCTACTACTAACAAACCATGCACTAGAAAGTGTACTGCTAATAAGCCAGCGTTTACAAAGCAGCATAACAATGGCAACACAAACACATCTGCAGAACTAGATCTGAAGTGATCTAAATGAACTGGACTCTATGCTTTTAGATTGATCATGTCGACAGCAAATCCATAAATGGAGACCAGGTGACCAGTGAAGTGAGTCCAGATATATAATAATCTATCTCCACTGACAGAAAATAAATGGATTTTCTCGTAGAAGTCACTCTTACGGCCCCCATCCCTCTTAAATAAAGCTTTGCATCAAACAGCGCTCCCACCATTACCCCATGGCATTTATGCCAAAGATATCCCATCTGCAAAAGTCAAGAGTACAGTACAATGTTTGCTGCAGAAATTAAGTTCACAAGATTTGATGGTTTTTAATTTTAGCTTTTGCACGAATCTTACCAGTAGCAAAACTGTTTCAAAAAATGAACTTACCACGATAAACTTTATTTTACTTTTTTTCCACGTATGTATCCCTTAACGTGTTGAAGGAGATTCACGGCTAATGCTCTATACTAACTCCTATTCTCTGTAGTCCTTCGATCTGTGCACTGACTTTGTGCCGGCATATAAAGGGCATCCGAGGTAATAGTAAACGACTCAGAGTGTATTTAAAGGACGGCAGCAGCTGCAGCAGATTGACTGTACACATAATTTTGTTTCTATTTTACACATGCAGTTTGATCAAGGTGGAGGAAGAAGAAAAGAAGGAGAAGGTCTCATCCAGCAGTCAACAATCCCACGGGCAAAAAATGTTGCATTAGCATACTTGTGCAGAGCACGAGATCCATTATCATATCCGGCAATTTAATTATTGTCAGATATTATTCAGTTTGTTTGCTCATTGTTGACTGAACATGTAATTCATCATTTCGGCATGCAAAACCGTCCTGGCATGATTGTGTTTAGTGTAATGTGCTGTTGTTATTTTTGTAATTTGCACACATCAACAGTGACCACATATGGTTTTGGCCTCATTCGTCTTTATAATCTCCTCTAGGCGGTAGGTAGCTTGAAGATAATGTGTTTGGTCGTGTGTTTGTTTGTGTGTGTGTGTGTGGGGGGGGGGGGTTTATCTCGCAAACCACTGGCTTTATCGGCCTAATTCCTCCCCCCAATGTTCTCCCCAATTGTACCCGGCCAATTACCCCACTCTTCCGAGCCGACCCGGTTGTAGGACCTGACTCCATAGGCATAGTTTATACTGCTCAAAAAAATAAAGGGAACACCTAAAAACACAATATGGACCTCGATGAATGAAATATTTCAGCTGAAAATCTTTATTTATTAGACAGAGGAATGTGTTTAGAGCAAAATAACCTAAGAATGATCAATGGAAATCAAAATCATTAGCCCATTAAGGTCTGGATCCAGAATCATACTCAAAATCAAAGTGGAAAAGGAGAACATAGGCTGATCCAACTTCTGTGGAAATTCGTCAAGACGATTCAAAATGAGGCTCAGTAGTGTGTGTGGCCTCCACGTGCCTGTATGCACTCCCTACAACGTCTGGGCATGCTCCTTATGAGACGACGGATGGTCTCCTGAGGGATCTCCTCCCAGACCTGGATCAGGGCATCGGTCAACTCCTGGACAGTCTGTGGTGCGACATCGCATTGGCGGATGGTACGAGACATGATGTCCCAGAGGTGCTCGATTGGATTCAGGTCTGGGGAACGTGCAGGCCAGTCCATAGCATCAATGCCCTCGACATACAGGAACTGCTGACACACTCTGGCCACATGAGGACGAGCATTGTCATGCATGAGCAGGAACCCAGGGCCCACTGCACCAGCATATGGTCTGACAATGGGTCTGAGGATCTCATCCCGTTACCTAATGGCAGTCATGGTACCTCTGGCTAGCACGTAGAGGTCTGTGCGGCCCTCCAAGGATATGCCTCCCCAGACCATCACTGACCCACCGCCAAACCGGTCATGCTGGAGGATGTTGCAGGCAGCAGAACGTTCTCCACAGCGTCTCCAGACTCTCTCACGTCTGTCACATGTGTTCAGTGTGAACCTGCTCTCATCTGTGAAGAGCACAGGGCGCCAATGGCGAATCTGCCAACCAAGATGTTCTCTGGCAAAGGTCAATCGGGCTGCACGGTGTTGGGCTGTGAGCACAGGCCCCAATTGTGGACGTCGGGCCCTCATACCATCCTCATGCATTCTGTTTCTCACTGTTTGAGCAGAAACCTGCACATTAGTGGCCTGTTGAAGGTCGTTTTGTAGGGCTCCGGCAGTGCTCCTCCTGTTCCTCCTTGCACAAAGGACCAGATAGCGGTCCTGCTGCGGGGTTGCTGTCCTCCTGCGGCCCCCTACACGTCTGCTGGTGTACTGGCCTGACTCCTGGTACCTCCTCCATGCTCTGGACACTGTGCTGGGAGACACATCAAATCTTCTTGCCACAGCACGCATTGATGTGCCATCCTGGATGAGCTGCACTACCTGAGCAACTTCTGTAGGTTGCAGATACCGCCTCATGCCACCTCTAGTGGTGCGGGCACTAGCAAAATGAAAAACTAACCAAAGATTGGCCAGAAAAGATGAGGACAGGCAAATGGTCTGTGGCCACCACCTGCAAATCCATTCCTGTTATAGGGATTGTCTCTCAAATTGTCTAATTTCCACCTGGTGGAAATTAGACAATTTACCAACAGGTGAAATTGATTCACAAATCAGTGTTACTTCCTAACTGGACAGGTTGATATCTCAAAAGTTTGATTGACTTGGAGCTACATTGCATTGCTTATGTGTTCCCTTTATTTTTTTGAGCAGTGTAGTTATAGGACTACAACTACCAGTGTTCATTGTTTTAGGTAGTTAACGTTAACACCCGGACTGAGACGGTTAGGTTCGTTCTGATAGCATGCCTAGCTGACAGCCACCAGTGCCTCACTTTTATTCCTTCATTAAACGTGTTGAGAATCACCTTCGTGGTCCTCGTCCCCGAGTCCGTTGATGTGAAGAAAACAGCCACCACGTTTTAGGAGATTAAAATGATTTTATTGAGTACAGATCTGGAGACACACTGCCAATCCGTCGTGTGTGTCTGACTTTCTTTGTGTGTGAGCTTCTTTATATGCTAAACCTCCCTTGTTCATTCATCACACATGGCCTTGATTTTCCTGTCCGCTATGTTTGGTCAATGCTCCCTTTCATGGTTGAGCTTTAGGGAGTGCTCATCCTGTCTGGACCTGCAAGCTCTTATCGGGGGCCCTCCTTGCACCAGACACGGTATCTCTCCCAAGGCCCCAGGGGAGGGCAACCCCCCACATTCAGTGCGAGGCATGCAATATATTTCATCTACATGAACGTGTCTTTCTTCCCCCTCTGTTCTGGTTACATACATTGGTTACATACAGAGTAATACAAATAATACCTTGGTTACATACATAGTAATACAAATACACTCGGGTTATATTTAATATCACTTAACAAACGGCACAGCAAGTTTGGTTATTATGGTTAAGAAGACACGCTCCTACATGCGACGACGAGGATTTTTCGAACTGAACGTCTATGTGACGCCGACGAAGCAGACGAAGAGGCATTACAGCCGGAGCAAGCGGCCGGGCTAGAACCGCTAGCTACCGGGCCCGCTGTACAAAGGAATGCGTCCGCATTTTTTGGCGCCGATCCAGCCCTTTCCGGCCGCGCCGGGCGACCGTCCTCTACAATGGAAAATATGGAAAAAGCACTTTGAAACTTACTTGCTAACCAAGTTCCCGAAGGAGCAACAGTTGGCGATCCTTCTCCATTCTTTTCTCAACGCATATTTGCTACGCGACCAGGCGGTGTTGAAGTTACCGAAATGGAGCATGCTGTCGCGCGCCCGGATGCGCACTTTCTGCCCAAAGTAAACGTCACTATTGAACCACGCCCTTCTGTAGAATTTATCCAACTACAGGGAGAATCTGCAGCAATGTATGGAGCAGAGTTAAGGCGGCTAGCAAGTACTTGTGAATGGGGAGAGCTTACAGAGCAGTTGATAAAAGATCAGTTGATAAACAAGACTACAAGCAGCAAGTTGAGGGAACGTTTGCTTAACGAGGGGGACATTACCCTGGCTAAAGCTGTTGTCATAGCAACTAGCATGGAAGCTACAAGAGAGGAAGTGAAAGTCCTGCAGGGGGCAGCGGCGATCATAGTGGGAAAACACCCACTTCCTTCGATCGACGAGCTGATTACTGAGTTTGCCGGAGCCTCGGTTTTCTCCAAATTAGACATGAGAAGTGGATATCACCAAGTTCCGCTGGCTCCTGAGTCTCGCCACATCACCGCAATCATCACGCATGAGGGCGTGTTCCAGTACAAACGTGTACCCTTCGGATTAGCGTCTGCGCCAAGGGCTTTTCAGAAAATCATGGACATCGTGCTGACTGGCCTGAAGGGGGCGCCACACTACCTTGACGATATCACAGTCCACGGAAAGGATCAAGAAGAACACGATGAAAGACCGAAAGAAGTGTTTGCACGCCTTGCAAAGTACAACATGATGTTGAACAGAGAGAAATGTGTCTTCATCACTGACACAATCGGGTTTCTTGGCTACAAGCTGAGTGCTACTGGAGTGAAACCATGTCAGCCCAACGTGATTGCCATCGGGAGGATGCCAGCACCATAGAGTGTGAAAGAGCTTCAAACCTTCTTGGGGATGACAAACTACTCATTGAAGTTCATTCCGGATTATGCAACGACAACAGAACCCATGAGACTGTTGCTACGCCAGGACACGGAATGGAAATGGACATGCGCACAAGACCAAGCCTTCGCCAAACTCAAACATGCAATAGCAGAACCACCTGTCCTAGCTTACTTCCACCCAGATCGTACAACATTCCTTACCTGCGATGCTTCAGCAGTTGGATTAGATGCAATCCTATTGCAGATCATGGATGGAGAAGAATGTCCAGTTGCTTACACATCAAAGAGCCTGTAGCCACTGAACAGAGATACTCAGTTGGGGAAAGAGAAGCACTGGCTTGTGTATGGAGCATGGAGAAATGGCACGTGTACTTATTCGGACGACCATTTACTCTTAGAATAGATCATCAGGCCCTGACCACTCTTCTGTTGACTTCCGGAACTGGAAGACGGCCCATGAGGATCTCCAGCTGGTCAGATCGGCTTGCCCAGTACACGTACAAAACTGAGTTTCACCCAGGAAAGTCCAACAATGTTGCAGACACCCTTTCGAGACATGTGCCACAAGATGATGGGTCAGAGAAGTCTTACTTCCACGAGGAGGAAGATGAGCTCTTCATACATCAGACCTTCATTGATGAGCTTCAAGCAGCCATCACTCCTGAAGAGCTCGCAAGAGAAACACTGCAAGATCCAGTACTGAAGGAAGTGCTGTGCTACATGAAAACAGGATGGAAAGGTCCACCAAAAGACATGCTACTCAGCCCATACTCCATGGTAAGGGAAGAGCTTTTCGGTTGGAAAATGTCATGTGTTGGAAGAGGAGACCGTACCGTTGTACCAATCACACTCAGACACAAAGTCCTCAGCCAAGCAGATCAAGGACATCCAGGAACAAGGAAGATGAAACGGTTCCTTTACAGTAAAGTATGGTGGTCAAAGCTGGACGACGACGTCACCAACTTTGTGAAAAACTGTGTGCCCTGCGCACTGAGTGAAAAGTCACTCGTACCAGAGAAACCACCGCTACAGCCAACATCATGGCCTAAAGGACAGAAGATTCAAGTGAATATCTTTGGGGAACTACAAGCAGCTCCAGCACATCTGAAGTATCTGATCATTGTTACCGACCCGTATAGCAAATGGCCTGAAGTCATATCCACAAGCAACGTGACTACTGCGACAGTGATTAATGGACTTTCAGACCTGTGTACACGATAGGTCCAGCCTCAAGTTCTAGTGACAGATAATGGCCCACAATTCCAAGCTGACTTCACATGCTTCTTGGAGAAGAAAGGAATCGCGCACCAGAAGACCCCGTTGTACCATCCGCTGGCCAATGCCGGTGTGGAGAGGTTTAACACAGTCCGTCCACCCTTCGCGGCTGACAAACCACCTGATGACGCAAAGCTATGCAAAGAAGTACAGAAACGTCAGGAGGCTCAAAAGAAGTACTACGACAAAAGAAACCACACCAAGGAGGATCCCTCACTGCAAGTTGGAGATTGTGTCTGTGTCAAGCGACCACTGAGGGGGCATAAGCTGAAGACCAGTTTGTCTGGCCCTTATAGGATCATCGCTCGACATGGCAGGTACACCTTCCAGCTTCAAGATGGAACTTTCTGGAACTGTTTCGCACCAACCAGCCTGCTGAAGAGGACGTGGATGCTGAGTTGGTCATTCCACAACCACCTGACCATGATCCAGGTCAAGAGCAGAACCTTCAACAACCGAGACAAGAAGTGGCTCAGGGAGATGGGCCACAAGCAAGAGCACAAGAAGAACAACATGCAAAGCCACAGCCAGTTCGTAAGAGAAGACTACCTGCTAGACTGAATGACTTTATCTTGACCTAGCGTTTTAGTTAAAGAAGGGGGAAAATAAGACCTGACATGACGACATAGTCATAGTTTAGTTATAGGACTACAACTACCAGTGTTCATTGTTTAAGGTAGTTAATGTTAACATCCGGACTGAGACGGTTAGGTTAGTTCTGATAGCATGCCTAGCTGACAACCACGAGTGCCTCACTTGTAACTTTTATTCTTTCATTAAACTTCGTTAAACGGCACAACAAGTTTGGTTACAATAGTTAAAAAGACACACTCCTACAGCGGTCGCTGCTCCAACCCCTCTGCCGAACCGGGGAGGGGTGCAGACTACCACATGCCTCCGCCGATACATGTTGAGTCGCCAGCCGCTTCTTTTCGCCTGACAGTGAGGAGTTTCGTCAGGGGGACGTAGCGCGTGGGAGGATCACGCTATTCCCCCAGTTCCCCCTCCCCCTCGAACAGGTGCCAGGACCGACCAGAGGAGGCGCCAGTGCAGCGACCAGGACACATACCCACATCCGGCTTCCCACCCGCAGACACGGCCAGTTGTGTCTGTAGGAACGCCCGACTAAGCCGAAGGTAAGACAGGGATTCGAACCAGCGATCCCTGTGTTGGTAGACAACGGAATAGACCGCTACGCTACCCGGGCGCCGGCCTAATTTCATTTGTGTAGAGTTTTGACTATGATGAAGAATCTCTCGAGGTTGTGGTGATTAAAATCCTTTGAAAATTCACGTTTCCGCCGCTCCCTCTCCTCATTCATTCTCTTAGCTCGCTCGACCAACGCTGATTTCTGTTATTGCCCACTCTGTCAACCGTGCGCATGCGCGACTCACATCTACGGTTGATTCAAACCCGCAGCAATAGTGTCAAAACCAAAACATTGTATATTCGGGGAGAAGTCGATCATATTTGGCAAGCCAGCAAATCATTCACGTTGATACGTCAGTGGTTTCGTCGGCCTGAATGGCTAGAAAGTCTGCGTTTTTAATCTAATTTACTATGCACTCACGCATGATCCCAATCCTGCTGTAGCGAACTCGGGGGGGGGGGGGGGGGGGCAACCACAGGAACGGCTGCAGCCGGGACGCGCACCCGTAGTTCCCGCACCGTGGGAGACATCGCTGACCGATCGACTAAAGGGTCCGACCCGTTAGCCAAGGGCTACCGAGCCTATTCATCTGTGATCGTTACATTGCCCCCTTCCTTCGGATTCGCGAATCGACACAAGTCAGGACGCCAACCAGGGGCTCACGCGCCGCGAGCGACAGTATATAAAGCAGGTTCTGACGCCAGTTCTCAAAAGAGTTCACCGTGTCGGTCTTTGTTAAACACCACTGCGTCGGTGCTCCGTGTGTCGCCATGCTGCCCACTTAGCTAGCACAACTGTGTCTGAGCTAGCCCAGCTGCGTCTGGTGGTAGACGTAACTACCCTGTGATTCCCCTGGAAGGGCTACCGCGATTAGTTCGGTAAATATCAGTCCTCGGGACATAAGTCTGGTAAGCGCTGCCACCACGCCAGTAATGAGAGACGATATCAATGAATCACACAACGCAGATGGTAACGTGCGGCAGCGGCCATTTAGTTGAAACAGGAAGAACAACCCATACTGCCACGCAGGCAGACCGGAAGAGAGGCTTGGTAACTATAGCAACCACAACCACTACTGGCGCTGTGCGTATATAATAGCGTGCGTCTGTCAATAAAGTTTCTCTTTCTACGTTATTCCGGTAAGAGCAGAACTGACGCTCCACTGTGTATTTATTCTTCCGTAAAGTTAGCATTTATTTCGGTCTAGCACTTGGTATGCACGCCAGAATCGCTGAACAATTCAACACATTTGGCCATAGTAACCGCTGTACTCCGATCCTATGAGGACATTTGCTCCTTATTGACTGAAATTGACAGCAGCTACAAATACGGAGCTGATTTGCGCATTGAGGCAACGCGTTCAATTAAGGCCATTACTGACCAACCGCAGGTTTGAGTTCATTGCACGAATGCTGCAAAAACAAACAAAAAAATCAATTTGTTGCTTGATCCTCCCAACAGACTCTTACAAGCAGAGAACACCGATCTTCTGTCTGGTCTTGGACTTATTCGAAGTGCGGCAGAGTGAGTTCACCACCATTCTGGAACAGTGCCACGCGCGCGATGCTGAAAGGCCACAAACACGGAGAAGGATGCAGAACAAAAATCTACAGGGCTTCGTGGTTGAGGCAGGAGTGGGACGGAGAGAAATTGACGATGAAGAGGGTCAAGATAATGAACTGAGGTTGTTTTTCAGCACTGTCGTTATTGTAATCAAAGAAAGAGTCAGAAGGTTCAGTGCGAGGAACGGTGAACTGATCAAACCTCTTTATCAGCACTTGACCCGTGTATTGAACATTTTCTGGATGCCATGCAGGCACTGTCAATCTTTGCTTTGTCTGTAAATGATGCTCTAGAATCCAAGTTTGAGGTTGCTCACCAGTTTCTAAGAGGAAACATCAGCAGTGATGATAACTGGACCATCTCCCGGATTCACCGCACCTATGCCACACTGATTTGGACGCAATGCCAAGTGTTGTTATGGCATTCAAACGTGCACTCACTTTTGGCGCATCAACCGCCATGTGTGAAAACTCGTTCTCAGCGTATTCATGGGTTTCAGTCACGTGGTTTTTGTTGCTATGCCCGCCATCTTGAGGACCGCGGTCCCCGGGAAGTTTGAAAGACTGTCCAGAATCGCTCACTTAACCACGGAGGAGAAGCAGCATTATCTGCAAAAAAAAAATCGAGTTTTTAGAATTGGATCCTTATCTTCTATCCAAAGACCAATTAACCCCACTTCAGTCTGCTATAGATCTTCCTAATTTTACGTTTCACGACGTTTACGTGTACCTCGTCCACAATCCCTCGCCATACTCAGGTGAAGCCCTGAAAGCCTTCAAAAGCACTGAAGCCCACCGCTACTTCACCGCAGGATGGGTAAAGGACGTCAAAGTGAATCATATAAAAACGAAAAGACTGTTCGTCTTTACAGGAAGGGTAAGTGACAGTCTGTTGATAAATGTCATTGTAGCATCAGTGCACAGGACACATCTATGAAGCTAGCTAGCCTTGCGACAAGACGGTCTTGTTACGAGGCTATGAAGCTAACGCGGTAGCCAGCTAGCTAACGTTAGCTAGCTAACTTCAGCTACTTACCCGAAACAAAGTGCTCACTGCATAGCCTGGAGTGTTCTGCGGGAATCCAGTGGTCCCTTTTGATCGCTGCGATCGATTTATTTCGACGATCATGGTTTTTAGGGATTCTGTAAAATTGTAATCCATTTGCTTGTGACTTTTTGTGGTCACAGCCCACAACAGATCGAAGGCATCTTGGCATCCGTTGGTCCTCAAGATGGCGGTGTGACGCGCCACTCAAATGACGTGAAACCCATGAATTGACAAAAGGCTAACCATGTTGCATGGACGGAAGGTGCCCTTGGTACCGTTGTCTTTTGAACCGGACTTGACAGCAAGATTTCACAATGAGTGGAAAGATGATGTCATGCGGCGATTCGCCTTCAACTCTACTAATCATCGAGTTCAATATTCTATTCTGTTTTGCAAAATTATTGTGGAAGGTATCTGCTGTGCCATTTAAAGTTGTGTGGCTGGCTGCCACGCCACCCTATTTGTGAGTGAGTTCAGCGAGAATGCGCGTGAGAGATGTTATTGCCACTCGCCATAGTGGATGTGGACTGCCTACCTTTTCTGTATGGGAAGTGGTTGCACTAAGATGCATAAGCTTGCAACGAGTTGCTATGTTTTGTGCCAATTAGATTGCAAGTCTTTATGTGTCTGTAATATATATATATACACTACCGTTCAAAAGTTTGGGATCACCCAAACAATTTTGTGTTTTCCATGAAAAGTCACACTTATTCACCACCATATGTTGTGAAATGAATAGAAAATAGAGTCAAGACATTGACAAGGTTAGAAATAATGATTTGTATTTGAAATAAGATTTTTTTTACATCAAACTTTGCTTTCGTCAAAGAATCCTCCATTTGCAGCAATTACAGCATTGCAGACCTTTGGCATTCTAGCTGTTAATTTGTTGAGGTAATCTGGAGAAATTGCACCCCATGCTTCCAGAAGCAGCTCCCACAAGTTGGATTGGTTGGATGGGCACTTCTTTGAGCAGATTGAGTTTTTGGAGCATCACATTTGTGGGGTCAATTAAACGCTCAAAATGGCCAGAAAAAGAGAACTTTCATCTGAAACTCGACAGTCTATTCTTGTTCTTAGAAATGAAGGCTATTCCATGCGAGAAATTGCTAAGAAATTGAAGATTTCCTACACCGGTGTGTACTACTCCCTTCAGAGGACAGCACAAACAGGCTCTAACCAGAGTAGAAAAAGAAGTGGGAGGCCGCGTTGCACAACTGAGCAAGAAGATAAGTACATTAGAGTCTCTAGTTTGAGAAACAGACGCCTCACAGGTCCCCAACTGGCATCTTCATTAAATAGTACCTGTTAGAGCCTGTTTGTGCTGTCCTCTGAAGGGAGTAGTACACACCGGTGTAGGAAATCTTCAATTTCTTAGCAATTTCTCGCATGGAATAGCCTTCATTTCTAAGAACAAGAATAGACTGTCGAGTTTCAGATGAAAGTTCTCTTTTTCTGGCCATTTTGAGCGTTTAATTGACCCCACAAATGTGATGCTCCAGAAACTCAATCTGCTCAAAGAAGTGCCCATCCAACCAATCCAACTTGTGGGAGCTGCTTCTGGAAGCGTGGGGTGCAATTTCTCCAGATTACCTCAACAAATTAACAGCTAGAATGCCAAAGGTCTGCAATGCTGTAATTGCTGCAAATGGAGGATTCTTTGACGAAAGCAAAGTTTGATGTAAAAAAAATCTTATTTCAAATACAAATCATTATTTCTAACCTTGTCAATGTCTTGACTCTATTTTCTATTCATTTCACAACATATGGTGGTGAATAAGTGTGACTTTTCATGGAAAACACGAAATTGTTTGGGTGATCCCAAACTTTTGAACGGTAGTGTATATATATATATATATATATATATATATATATATATATATATAGTTTGGGTGCCTTTGCTGGTTATCAGATTGGCAATTTTCCGTGTTAATATCCCCCCCCCCCCCAAAAAAAATCATTCACAATGCCCTTGTAACAGTTTTGCCCTTGAGGCAGGGTTGGTCACACATTGGAGAGAGAGGAGGATATAACATTGACACAAGATAACAAAATTATATGGATTTATAAGATATATAAAGAGCGTGATCAGGATGCCAAACAGCATCCAGGTGGCGATCAGCATCACTGTGGAGACCTGGCAGGAGGACAGACTACACGTGCACACAGGGGAGACTCACATCACACCATTCACATACACGAGAGAAGAAGAAGAGATGTTATTCAGAGAGAGAAATACATGTGAGAGAGAACAGATTGCAGATTGTAGAAACAGAGAGGTGGAATCAGAGTCCATAGCCAGTAGAAGATCATTCACCACTCTGATCAGAGCAGTTTCAGTGGAGTGACAGGCCCTGAAAGCCAATTGAAAAGGTTCATATAGATAGTTTTCTTCTTTACGGGTTGAAAGTTGTTAATACGCAACTCTCTCTCTAGTACTTTTGAATAGAATGGAAGATCAGAGACTGGTTGATAGTTATTAAGAGACCCTGGACCAAGGCGCGGTTTCTTAAGTAGAGGTTTGACCACAGCTGTCTTAACTGCCGGCAGCATTGCCAGTAGTAAGTAATAAATTAACAATGTCTAGCATTGTAGGTCCCAAAAAGGCCAGAGGTCTTTAAAAAGTTTTGCTAGTGTAGCGAGGTTCACTCTGCGTTGTGTATTGCTGAATGACGACTGGGTAGATAACACTATATTTATTGTCACCAGCTTGTATTAGAATAGTAATGAGATGGTGAAGAATACACTGGTCTCTTTCGTGAACATCTCTGTAATTTTAATCTCATAAACCTCATTACAATCTCTGCTGTGCCTTCTCTCTCAAAGTCCAGAAGCAGAAACAGAAGATAGAACATTTTGTTTACACTTATCCAGTGAGAGTGACACAAACATATTTAAATTACATGTAATTTTTTTCATTAAAAAAAGTACATGTAATTTAAATATGTTGGTGTCACAATCACAAAATTTTCCTTCTTTTCCATTAAAACCCAGCCACTGGGGGTGGGCACAAGCTAGTGCATTCTTGGTGCCGGTCCCAAGCCCGGACAAATGTGGAGGGTTATGTCAGTAAGGGCATCCAGCATAAAAAAAATTGCCAGTATGCGCATCACAAATCAGATTTCCATACCGGATCGGCCAAGGCCCGGGTTACCAACAACTGCCACTGGTACTGTTAGCCAGCAGGGTGCCAGTAGAAATTATGCTACTGTTGGGAGAAGGAGAGGGGGAAGGCAAGTCCACAGGCAGTGGGAGAGGAGGAAGGGTAGGAGTGTGGAGGTGAGACTCGGAACATGTTGGCAATATGACTGGTAAAGGGAGAGGGCTTGTGATATGATGGAGAGAAGGAAGATAGATATACTGTGTGTGCAAGAGACCAGGTGGAAGCGGAGTAAGTCCCAGAGCATCAGATGTGGGTTCAAACTCCTCTACCAGGGTGTGGATGGGAGGAGAATGGGGTAGGGGTAATCCTGAAGGAAGAGTATATCAACTGTCAGTCAGAGTGATGAGTACGAAGCTGGATGACTGTTGTCAGCGCATATGTCCCGCAAGTTGGGTGTGAGATGGAAGAGGAAGAAGAATTCTGGAGTGAGTCGGATGAAGTGGTGGAGAGTATACACAAGGAGGAGAGAGTGGTGATTGGAGTCGACTTCAATTGGCGTGTTGGCGAAGGGAATGGAGATAATGAGTTGATGCTTAGCTATGGTGTCAAGGAGAGGAATGTGGAAGGACAGATGGTGATGGATTTTGCAAAAACGTTGGAAATGGCTGTGGTGAATACATATTTCAAGAAGAGGGAAGAACACAAGGTGATGTATTAGAGTGGAGGAAGGTGCACGCTGGTGGACTACATCTTATGTAGGAGGTGCAATCTGAAAGAGACTGACAACTGTAAGGTGGTGGCAGAACATAACTAGGTAGCATCAGATTGTGGTCTGTATAATGACTTTGGAGATCAAGAAGAGGAAGAGAGTGAAGGCAGAACCAAGGATCAAATGGTGGAAGTCCAAGTAGGAAGATCGTTGTGTGGTGTTCAAGGAGGAGTTAAGACAGGCACTGGGTGGTAGTGAAGAGTTACCAGATGGCCAGGCAAGCACTGCAGAAATATTGAGGGGGACAGCTAGGTAGGTACTTGGTGTGTCATCTGGGCAGAGGAAGGAAGACAAGGAGACTTGGTGGTGGAATGAGGAGGTACAGGAAAGTATACAAAGGAAGAGGTTGGTGAAGAAGAATTAGGATAGTCAGAGAGATGAAGAAAGTAGAGAGGAGTATAAGGAGATGCAGCGTAAGGTGAAGAGAGAGGTGGTGAAGGCAAAGGAAAAGGTGAAAGGTGAGTTGTATGAGAGGTTGGACACTAAGGAAGGAGAAAAGGAGCTAGCCAGAGGAACCAAGCTGGGAATGATGTGCAACAGGTTAGGGTGATGAAGGATAGAGATGGAAATGTGCTGATAAGGGAGGAGAGTGTGTTGAGGAGATGGAAGGAGTACTTTGAGGGGCTGATGGATGAAGAAAATGAGAGAGAAGGTTGGATGATGTAGGGATCGTGAATCAGGAAGTGTGATGGATTAGCAAGAAGGAAGTGAGGGCAGCTATAAAGGAGAGGAAGAGTGGAAAGGCAGTTGGTCCTGATGACATACCTGTGGAGGCATGGAGGTGTTTAGGAGAGATGGCAGTGGAGTTTTTAACTAGATTGTTTAACACAATCTGGGAAAGTGAGAGGATGCCTGAGGAGTGGAGAAGAAGCATACTGGTACCGATTTTCAAGAACAAGGGCAATGCGCGGAGCTGTAGTAACTACAGAGGTATAAAGTTGATCAGCCACAGCATGAAGATATGGGAAGGAGTAATAGAAGCTAGATTAAGAGGAGAGGTGATGATTAGCGAGCAGCAGTTATGGTTTCATGCCACGAAAGAGCACTATAGATGCAATGTTTGCTTTGAGAATGTTGATGGAGAAGTATAGAGAAGGTCAGAAGGAGTTACATTGTGTCTTTGTAGATTTAGAGAAAGCATATGACAGGGTGCTGATAGAAGAGGTGTGGTATTGTATTGAGAAGTCGGGAGTGGAAGAGAAATATGTACAAACCCCAATTTCAATGAAGTTGGGACGTTATGTAAAACGTGAATAAAAACAGAAGACAATGATTTGCAAATCCTTTTCGACCTATATTCAATTGAATACACTACAAATACAAGATATTTAATGTACAAACTGATAAACTTAATTGCTTTTTGCAAATATTCACTCATTTTGAATTTGATGCCTGCAACACATTCCAAAGAAGCTGGGACAGGGGCAACAAAAGACTGGGAAAGTTGAGGAATGCTCAATAAACACCTGTGTGGAACATTCCACAGGTGAACAGGTTAATTGGAAACAGGTGAGTGTCATGGTTGGGTATGAAAGGAGCATCCCCGAAAGGCTCAGTCGTTCACAAGCAAGGATGGGGCGAGGTTCACCACTTTGTGAACAACTGCGTGAGCAAATAGTCCAACAGTTTAAGAACAACGTTTCTCAACATACAGTTGCAAGGACTTTATGGATTTCATCATCTACAGTCCATAATATCATCAAAAGATTCAGAGAATCCGGAGAAATCTCTGCATGTAAGCGGCAAGGCCGAAAACCAACATTGAATGCCCGTGACCTTTGATCCTTCAGGCGGCACTGCATTAAAAACCGACATCATTCTGTAAAGGATATTACCACATGGGCTCAGGAACACTTCGGAAAACCATTGTCAGTTAACACAGTTCGTCACTACATCTACAAGTGCAAGTTAAAACTCTACCATGCAAAGCGAAAGCCATATATCAACACCACCCAGAAACACCGCTGGCTTCTCTGGGCCCGAGCTCATCTGAGATGGACTGACTCAAAGTGGACAAGTGTGCTATGGTCTGACGAGTCCACATTTCAAATTGTTTTTGGAAATCATGGACGTTGTGTCCTCCAGGCTAAAGAGGAAAAGGACCATCCAGATTGTTATCAGTGCAAAGTTCAAAAGCCAGCATCTGTGATGGTATGGGGGGTGTTAGTGCCCATGGCATCATGGGTAACTTGCACATCTGTGAAGGCACCATTAATGCTGAAAGGTACATACAGGTTTTGGAGCAACATATGCTGCCACCCAAGCGACGTCTTTTTCAGGGACGTCCCTGCTTATTTCAGCAAGACAATGCCAAGCCACATTCTGCATGTGTTACAACAGCGTGGCTTCGTAGTAAAAGAGTACGGGTACTAGACTGGCCTGCCTGCAGTCCAGACCTGTCTCCCATTGAAAATGTGTGGTGCATTATGAAGCGCAAAATACGACAACGGAGACCCCGGTCTGTTGAGCAACTGAAGTCGTACATCAAGCAAGAATGGGAAGAATTCCACCTACAAAGCTTCAACAATTAGTGTCCTCAGTTCCCAAACGCTTATTGAGTGTTGTTAAAAGGAAAGGTGAATTACCACAGTGGTAAACATGCGCCCGTCCCAGCTTTTTTGGAACGTGTTGCAGGCATCAAATTCAAAATGAGTGAATATTTGCAAAAAAACAATAAAGTTTATCAATTTGAACATTAAATATCTTGTGTTTGTAGTGTATTCAATTGTATATAGGTCGAAAAGGATTTGCAAATCGTTGTCTTCTGTTTTTATTGACGTTTTACACAACGTCCCAACTTCATTGGAATTGGGGTTTGTAGGAGTGGTGCAGAATATGTATGAGGGAAGTGTGACAGCGGTGAGGTGTGCTGTTGGAATGAAAGATGGGTTCAAGGTGGAGGTGGGATTACATCAAGGATCAGCTCTGAGCCCTTTCTTGTTTGCAATGGTAAGTAACTAAGTAAGACATTAAGTAAAATTTTATTTATATAACACTTTTAAAAATGCACAGTTACAAAGTGCGTTACACTCAATACAGAAAATACGAGTAAATACATAAAATTAATTGAATGAATATAAAACATGGCATAGGGAGTAACAGACCAAGCTAAAAACAAACCAAAACAGAAGACATGGGTGGGAATCCATGAAAAGGCTTACCTGGAAAGATTTTTTTTTTAGAAGCCGCTTAAAACAGTCCAAAGATTTCGCAAATCTAATGGATTGGGGAAGATTATTCCAGAGGTGGTGGTGATGGACAAGTTGATGGGTGAGATCAGGCAGGAGTCTCTGTGGACTATGATGTCCACGGATGACATTGTGATCTGCAGCAAGAGTTAGGGAGCAGGTTGAGGAGAGCCTGGGGAGGTGAAGGTATGCACTGGAGAGAAGAGGAGTGAAAGTCTGTATAGGAGCAAGACGGAATACATATGCGTGAACGAGGGGGAAGACAGTGAAATGGTGATGATGCAAGGAGTAGAGGTGACGAAGACATACGAGTTTAAATACTTAGGTCAACTGTTCAAAGTAACGGGTAGTGCGGAAGAGAGGTGAAGAAGAGAGTGCAGGCAGGGTGGATAGGGTGGAAAAGATTGTCAGGAGTGATTTGCAACAGAAGGGTACCAGTAGAGTTGAAGGGGGAAGTTTACAAGATGGTACTGAGACCAGTTATGTTGTATGGTTTGGAGACAGTGGCACTGATGAAAAGACATCAGTGGAGCTGGAGGTGGCAGAGCTGAAGATGCTAAGCTTTTTGTCAGGAGTGACAAAGGACAGGATTAGGAACGACTATATTAGAGGCACAGCCCAGGTTGGACAGTTTGTAGACAAAGCAAGACAGGCGAGACTAAGATGGTTTGGACATGTGTGGAGGAGAGATGCTGGGTATATTGGGAGAAGGGTGCGGAAGATGAAGCTGCCAGGTAAGAGGAAGGCCAAAGAGGAGGTGTATGGATGTGGTGAGGGAGGACATGCAGGTGGTTGGCATAACACAGGAAGATACAGAGGACAGGAAGAGATGGAAACGGATGATCCACTGTGGCGACCCCAAACAGGAGCAGCCGAAAGAAGAAGAAAAAGGTTTAGTTATTCCATACTTAGTCAAATTGTCTTCTTTATTTCAAACTGCAGAATGTTTATTATGTTGTTTTTGCAATTTGTTATGCCTGGCATTACTTGTTTTATACCATTGATTATAAGCATGTTTCAATGGTTATAGCAGCACTACTCATTTAAAGTCCCAGAACATGAAAGTTCATTTTGTGTTAGAGAAACTGCACAGCACTTGTCTCCAACAAGGAAGCGAATCTCTTTAAAACTTGGATAACTCTGAGAAACACATTTGCATATTTCCAGACCACCGTCGGTGCTGTGCCCTCACAGGGTACTGATGGAAACTATCAAATCCACTGTGGCGACCCCTGGGAAACAGGGAACAAGCTGAAAGAAGAAGACTCTGAGAAACAAATTTCAAATTACAGAAAAGTGATTAAGTTCATCTGAACACAATGTTTAGTGAGAGAAACGTTTCATCACTCATCCAAGTGACTCCGTCAGTCTCGACTGACTGCAGGTAGCCAGCCCCTGGTTACAAGTGCTTGTGCTGCGCACTGATACTAATATGAAAAGGTTGGAATATAGGACAAAACAGCCAGTTCAATACACACAGAATAATGGACAAGGGCGCACATGCAGGAAATGTAGAAAATCACACAAGCCAAGGCAATGTCCATCCAGCATATGGTGCATCCTGCCTTAAGTGTGGAAAGCAGAACCACTATGCAAAGATGTGCACGTCAGGCAAAGCACAACATGGGAAGACAGTACATGAAGTGAATCCTGAAATAGATGCCCTGTTTATTGGAACAGTGAACATTAATCAGCTAGAGCCTAAAGTTGACAAATCCTGGTACCCTGAGGTAAATGTAGGCAATATGTCTATCAAGTTCAAGTTGGACATGGGAGCAGAGGCCAATGTCCTGCCATTGAGGATGCAGGGGCAAAAATCTGATATCAACTTTGGAGGGGACAATTACATGAAATTTTCTCAAGCACAGTTCCTGAGGGGGACACCAAAAGTAGTGCTGTACATCAGGGGTGAAATATTGGGGGGGATATATCATATTTTTCCCAAGATGGCCCCAGGATTTCCGCCTATGTGAGGATGCTTAAGTCCATGAAAAGGAAGGCTAGGTGTGAATGGAGAGCACACATACTACTACAGCCCACAAGAACAGTGCTGGTAGCATATGGAGAGATGAGACAGAAGGGAAACTCACTCTCAGGTGCTCCACACCCAAGGCTCAAGCGAGTCTACCATTTTATGTATCCAGGCGCTCCTCCATACCCGCCCTAGGGATGGAGGCGTGTGAAGATTTGCATCTAGTAAAAAGGGTGAACATTGACCTACTGGACATGAAACATCCAACAACAAAAGAGCAGCTGCACTCAACTGTCTTTGAAGGTCTGGGGGAGTTCTCTGGAGAGTATCACATCCACACGGACCCCAAGGCTACACCAGTCATACATGGCTGCAGAAAAATACCACTGGCAGTAATGGACAGACTCAAAGCCACTCTGGACGATCTGTTACAAGCTGATGTGATTGCACAGGTAACTGAACCAACACCATGGGTGAATAGCCCTGTAGTCACTGAAAAGAAGGACAAAAAGAAGTTACGGGTTTGCTTGGACTCCGGTAATTTGAGCAAAGCAATACTAAGACAGTATTACTCAATTCCTACAACTGATGAAGTTTTGAGCAAACTTGCTGGTAAGAAAATATTCACAGTGCTCAACGAAAAGGATGGCTACTGGCAAGTAAAGCTAGACAAGGAGTCATCACTACTGTTCACATGGAGACAGCACAAGGTTGGCGCCCAACTGTGGTCACAGCACAGAGAGTTGAACCACGGTCCTATGACATAGTGACATCTTCAGGACAGCACTACAGACACCATCTGAGGAAAACACCACCCAACACTCAGATGAACTCAGAAACAGACTTAACAGATGACGGCAAACCAACACACCAGATGCAGATACAGCAGAGTGTTGACATCAAGCCTCATCCTCATCAAGGCCAGCTCAAACCAAGAGTGGTCGAATTATTCGACCACCTGAGAGGTACAAAGACTTTCTGATGAGCCAGCGGTGAAAGTCGTGCTCCAATTATGCACATTAAAAAAAAATTGTTCAAGAAGAAAATGTGATTTGAAATGTTAGACTATTTGAACAGCAAGTTCATTTTTTTCTTATGTTAAAGCAAATGTGTGAGTTAGACAATAACAGTAATGAGACACAAAGTTCAGTCCTAAACAGATCTTCATTACAGCAATGTTGAAGTGTACCTTTCATGTTGAGAAAGAAGGATACAGTATGTAGTGCCGCACACTGGTACTAATATGGAAGTTGGTGATGTGGAGGTGGAGTAACTCTGTTTGTGATTCATCCGGTCATGTGTTCAGTGTATGCGTATGCAGCACGGGTAGTCGTTAATAAAGTCCTCTTATGCAGTCAAAGTCAAGTCTCTGTATATTCATCAGCTAAGTCGAGTCTTCCGGTCATGTAAAACCATAACAGCTCTGACCCATCGAGGCGTGGACTTCACAAGAGCTCTGAAGGTGTCCTCTGGAATCTGCCACCAAGACGTTAGCAGCAGATCCTTTAAGTCCTGTAGGTTGTGAGGTGGGTTCTCCGTGGATCAGACTTGTTTTTCCAGCACATCCCACAAATGCTCGATTGCATTGAGATCTGGGGACCTTGAACTCCTTGTCATGCTCCTCAAACAATTCCTGAACAATTTTTTGCAGTGTGGCAGTGCGCATTATCCTGCTGAAAGAGGCCAATGCCATCAGGGGATACCATTTGCCATGAAGAGGTGTACTGGGTCTGTAACAATGTTTAGGTAGGTGGCACATGTCAAAGTAACCTCCACATGAATGCCATGACCCAGTGTTTCCCAGCAGAACATTACCAATAGCTTCACACTGTTTTATACCGGCTTTCTTTCTTTCCATAGTGTATCATGGTACCATCCCTTCCCCCAGGTAAACAACGCACACACACCCGGCCCTCCACTTGATCTAAAAGAAAACATGATTTATCAGACCTGACTATCTTCTTCCATTGTTCCCTGGTCCAAATCTGATGCTCATGTGCCCATTGTAGGTGCTTTCAGGGGTGGACAAGGGTCATCATGGACACACTGACTGGTCTGCGGTTACGTAGCCCCATATGCAGCAATCTGCAATGCACTGTGTCTTCTGACACCTATCTATCATAGCCAGCATTACAATTTTCAGCAAGTTGAGCTACAGAAGTTCTTCTGTGGGATCGGACCAGACAGGCTAGCCTTCACTCCCCACATGCATCAATGAGCCCTTGTGCACCCATCATCCTGTTTCCAATTGTCCTTTCTTTGATCACTTTTGGAAGGTATTTTGCCATTTTGGAGATGCTCTGACCCACTCATCTAGCCATCACAATTTGGCCCTTGTCAAAGTCACTCATCCTTACGCTTGCCCATTTTTCCTGCTTCCATCACATCAACTTCAAGAACTGACTGCTCACTTGCTATATACATATATATAGTATATATCTCCCTGTGATGGCCTGGCGGCCTGTCCAGGTTGTCTCCCTGCCTGCCGCCCAATGACTGCTGGGATAGGCTCCAGCATCTCCGTGACCCTGAGTAGGATAAGCAGTTTGGATAATGGATGGATGGATGGATATATATATATATATATATATATATATATATATATATATATATATATATATATATATATATATATATAAAGCATTTTTGTTTTTTAAATCATCAATGGTGTTGTTGATAAAAGTGCTCAACAAATGAATGAGGAAGGGAATATTAAAAACATAAAGAATATTATCTCTTTATGAGATAATATTCTTTATATATATATAACACAGATACAGGAAAAAACATTTTAATACATAGAAGCTGCGATGTATTAAAATAGTTTTTCCTGTATCCGTGTTGATATTCCGCTCCTCATTAGTGGAGCACTCACCACCATTGACGGTTGGGAAAAAAACGTTTTATATATATATAAAACCAGGTAAGTTAATAACATTGATTATTTCATTACAATTGCACCTGTCGAGGCGGCGGGGGGGGGGGAGTCCCCAAGACCAAATGGGAGACACCGCCAAACATGTTTGAGAATGGCTGAACCCGGCTAACATGTCCTCAGTGGAGGAGGTAGTCTGGAGGCCCATGGGAATTCCCACCCATATCCCTGGCAGAAGTCTCTGGGGTAGTTAAGAAGTTCCTCGGTGGCAAGGTGCCGGGTGTGGATGAGATTCGCCCTGAGATGCTGAAGGTTCTGGACATTGTTGGGCTATTTTGGCTAACACGCCTCTTCAGTGTCACGTGGAGGTTGGGGACAGTACCTGTGGCAAGGCAGACTTGGGGGGGGGGGTCCCATATTTAAAAAAGGGGAACAGAGTGTGTGCTCCAATTATCGCGGCATCACACTGCTTAGTCTCCCTGGGAAGGTCCACTCTAGGGTGCTGGAAAGGAGGCTCCGACCGACTGTCGAACCTCGGATCAAGGAGGAACAATGCAGATTCCAACTATTTACCTTTGCAGAAGTGCTGAGGGAGGCATGGGAGTTTGACCAGCCAGTCTACATGTGTTTTGTGGACTTGGAGAAGGCTTATGACCATGTGCTCCGGGGCACTCTGTGGGGGTACTGCAGGAATATGGGGTACCGGGGCAGTTGCTACAAGCCAACCTGTCCTTGTATAACCAAAGTGATAGCTGTGTCCGCATTCTTGGCACAAAGTCAAACACATTGTCAGTGGGTGTCGGACTCTGCCAAGGTTGTCCCTTGTCTTTGGTTTGTGATGATCATGGACAGTATCTCAAGGCGCAGCCAAGGTGAGGAGCGTGTCTGTATTGGGAACCTCAGAATTGCACCTCTGCTCTTTGCAGATGATGTGGTTTTGTTGGCTTCATCAGAACGCAAGCATGCACTGGGGCGGCTTGCAGCCTGAGACTGTATGATAAGCGAAAAGATGGGGGCCGAGGGTTAGCGAATGTCAGGGCCACTTTCCAGGGTCAAACAAGGAACATCTATGAGTACATCAGTAAGAGGGCCCCCCCAAGGATGAAGTGAGTTGGGCAGCAGAAGACAGAGTGAAGAGAAAGAAGAAGAGACGGTATCATGGAAAATCAAGTCCCTCCATGGGATGTACCATCAACAGACAGAAGACATAGCTGATATCGAGATATCCTACCAATGGCTAGAAAAGGCTGGAGTGAAGGACAGCACAGAGACTCTGATCATAGCAGCAAAAGAACAGATACTCAGGACCAGATCGATTGAGGCAGGAATCTACCACACCAGAGAAGACCCAAGATGCAGGCTGTGCAAAGACACCCCTGAGACAGACCAGCACTTAGTAGCAGGGTGTAAAATGCTAGCTGGAAAAACGTACACTGAAAGGCATAACCAAGTGGCTGGGATAATACAGTACAGTACAGATAGCTGATATCTGTACTGAATACAGACTGGAAGTCCCCAAGTCCAAATGGGAGACACCACCAGAGGTGGTTGAGAATGGCAGAGCTAAGTTCCTGTGGGACTTCAAGTTCCAGACTGACAAGCAGGTGCTGGCTAACCAACCAGACATTGTGTTGGTCGACAAGGAACAGAAAACAGCAGTAGTGAATGATGTAGTAATCCCGAGCGACAGCAACATCAGGAAGAAAGAGGATTATAAGCTAGAGAAATACCAAGGGCTGAGGGAAGAGCTAGATCGCATGTGGAAGGTGAAATCCACAGTAGTCCCAGTGGTAATAGGAGTACTATGGCCCTGATCCCCAAACTGGAAGAGTGCCTCCAGCAGATTCCAGGAACAACATCTGAGTTCTCTGTCCAGAAGAGTATGGTCATAGGAACAGCTAAGATACTGCGCCGAACCCTCAAACTCCCAGGTCTCTGGTAGAGGACCCGAGCTCATGTCGACTACTTGTGAAACAATCCTGCCGTAGATGTCTTCTCTTGGCTACAAATCCATTCTCGCATCTCAAGTTGCTAATCCGACTGTAAACAATGCAGGCACATGGAAGAAAAAGTCTTCATAGGAAACAGAAGCGAGCAGCCAGCAGCTACACCGGAAGCCCCGAAATATTGGCCATTGCCCCAGACTAAACCATCGTCAGACAATTTAGCCTCTGGGTTCTGAGAATGTATATAGTGTAGTAGTAGTAGTAGCAGCAGTAGTAGTATATACTGTACTAGCAGTAGTGGTGGTAGTAGTAGTAATATATACTCTAATAGTAGTAGTAGTAGTATATACTGTAGTAGTAGTAGTAGGACTAGCAGTAGTAGTAGTATGTACTGTAGTAGTACTAGTGGTAATAAAGTCTCATGCTCCTTACTGTTATCTACCTCTTTCCTACAGCAGAGGCAGGCAACAAAAATTAGAGCTCACTGGGGAACAAAACCTTTATTGAACATGGCCCATCTGTACATGAAAAAGTTTGGGAACCTCCGTAGAGGGTCACGTACTACAGTATATTTCCATCAACAATATTTCTGTTATTGCTCTCTGTTCACAAATGCCTCCTTATCCTTCACTTAATATCTCATTGTGCCCATATAAAAGTTCAACTCTATGTCTTCAGTTTGACTGTGCAGCGAAACAGCCGTCGTATACTAACACCGAACAAGCTGCAGTGAACAACACCCCTCCATCCGTATCAGGGACCCCATATTGGCTTTGATATTAAATGTCAAGGAGCAATGGTGGGAGAGCAGAGTGTGTGTGTGTGTGTGTGTGTGTGTGTGTGTGTGTGTGTGTGTGTGTGTGTGTGTGTGCGCGCGCATGCGCATGCATGCATGTGTGCATGTGTTCATGCATGCGTGTGTGCGTGTTCATGTGTGTGTGTGTGTGTGTGTGATTGCTGGAACAGCGCAGTTCAGAGCAGGTGGAGAGGAAAAGGGGTCATCGAGTTTGCTGTTAACCATCACAACAGCTGCAGCTGTACTGCCTGGTCTGCCTCTTGGTCCAGCTCTGACTTGAGGATTGCTGAAATTTTGTTATTAAGCAACACTGCGGTGCATCTCTTCTCTTTTTGATTTTGATTTTGAGATACTTTATTAATCCCTGTAGGGAAATTATGCTCTGCATTTAACCCATCCTAGCTGTGCAGCTAGGAGCAGTGGGCAGTGGGCAGCCGCTATGCAGCACCCGGGGACCAACTCCGGTTTGTCTTGCCATGCCTCAGTCAGGGGCGTAGACAGGAGTATTAACCCTAACATGCATGTTTGTCTTTACATCTGTTAGCACAGCATAAGACTTCTCACCAGCTCTGATCAGATCCAGAGAGGAACCCATCAAGAGGGTGTCCTTGTAATTTTGTAATGTTATTTTTATAGTCATGATCCTTGGCAGGACTAGATACCTAAACTTAACCTCATTTAGATGAGATATTTCAAAACTAAAACTGACACCATCTATAGCAACCTGACCACCTCCCCCACCCTTTCTACCTCCCCACCAATCTCCTTCCCCTTTAACACCCAGCCCCTTTCAAAGTTCTCTTCTGTGTCTCCAGTGGAGCTGTTCAACCTTATGGTAGGAATGAGAAGTTCAGTTTGGGTTCTGGACCCCATCCAAACCAGTCTTGGTAAAGACTGTCTCCAAGCTATTGCCTCACTCATCAGAGAAATCCTTAACTCCTCCTTCAGCTCTGGTTCAGTCCCCCATACACTTAAACTGGTTGCTGTCACCCCCACCCTCAAAAAAGCTGAACTCAACCCTGATATTATGAACAATTTCCGGCCCATCTCCAATCTTCCCTTTCTGTCAAAAATACTGGAACGTGTTGTTGCCTCCCAACTCAAAGCTCACCTCATCTCCAACAACCTGTTTGAACCTGGATTCTGCTCACAGCACAGTACAGAAACAACCCTCCTTAAAGTCACTAACGACCTCCTCCTCTCTGCAAACTCTGGCCACCTCAGCATTCTCATGCTCCTTGATCTCACTTTAACTTTTGAGACCGTCAACCACACCGTTATTCTCTTCCGCCTTGTAGCCTCCTTCAACATCACCAGTACTGCCCTCTCCTGGCTAAAGTAATATCTCACAGAAAACAGTTCATTGGCATAAACAACTGCACATCCTTCACTCCTCTGTCCCAAGGTGTCCCCCAGGGTTTGGTGCTTGGTCCTCTCCTGTTCATCCTTTATATGCTCCCCCTTGGTAACATCATACATCATCGTTGTTTCCACTTCCACTGCTACGTCGGTGACATCCAGCTCTACATCGCCACTAAATCCATCACCACTACAACTTAGTCTGGTCCAACCAACTGTCTCACTGAAATTAAATTATGGATGCAAGCCAAATTTCTAACACTAATTTGTGATAAATCTGACATGATCATCATCGGTCCCAAATCCCTTACCAAAATCACTCACAACTTCTGCCTCAACATTGATAACTCCACTCTGTCTCCCTCCCTACACATCCGTAACCTCAGTATAATTTTTGACAGCAACCTCTCCTTTGAACACCACGTCAATCAATACATCAAAAGTGCCTTTTCCCACCTAAACAACGTAGCTCGTCTCCGCTCACCACTCTCCTTCTCTGCTGCTGAAACTTTGATCCATGCCCTTCATCACATCCAGAAATGACTACTGTAACAGCATTCTCCATGACTCATCATCCAAATCCTAAACCAACTCCAGTAAATCCAGAACCCTGCTGCTCGCCTGCTCACCAACTCCCGCTCCCATGACCACATTACCCCTGTCTTCCAGAACCTCCACTGGCTCCCTGTCCCACAACGGATCCAATTCAAAGTCCTTCTCCTCACTCACAATTCCCTCCACAACTAGGCCCCCTCCTACCTCACTGACCTGCTCCGCTACCATACTCCTTCTCACAGCCTTCGCTCCTCCGATGTCAAACTCCTGTCTCCATCACACATGACCAAGCACCAGACCTGAGGCAACAATGCTGCTCCCTCCTACTGGAACTCTCTCTCCAAACACACCAGAGACTGCACCGGTTTGTCCACGCTCCATTGGTTAATAAAAACTCACCGCTTCACAGCTGCTTTTAATGTGTGATTAATGTTGGGTGTTTCATGTTTTTGGTGTGTTGCTTATATGTTTGAATTATGTAAAGCATCTTTGAGTATTTTGAAAAGCACCGTACAAACAAAATGTGTTATCATTATTATTATTATTATTATTATTATTATTATTATATTTAAGCGTACCGCATCTGTTCAATACCAGACGTGTACTGTTTGTAGAATGTGATTTTCATTGTCGTTATATTCTCAGTGTTACTTCTGTTTGTCAGTGTGTAACCGTAGACCCGGTGCTGATCTCAGTCATGCATCTGACATTTTGTTTTTTGTTTTTTTGTTGTTTTTTTTTTGACAAGGAAAGTGTATTTTTGTTTCAGTATGATAATCTTTAGACTTTTGAGAGACTCAGTTAATTTATCTGGAGGGTTGTTTTACTTTTCGCCACCAGGGGGCAGCAATCAGTTACGTGTTTTTTCCCCTGCCTTTCAACGTAAAGAAAATACTAGATTAAAGTAATATTTCATATATAAACTAAAAAGATTAAAGAGTTGTATTCCTCTACCCCCTTTCTATGCTTTATGCCCTGAAACACACCAACATCATCATGTGTGTATTTCCTACAGTGTTTGATACTTACCTGGCAACCAATCAATCCATAAATTGCTCGAAATGTGCTCATGTAGCTCATTTTGTTCTTTAAAATTCAATGAAGTGCACTTCTACACGAAACGAAAGTGCAAAAATAAGCAGAAAGTAGTGGTACAGGACGAAAACAGACAATAAATGAGTCCATCAATCATAAGATATTGAAAATAAAACCGTGAATAAGATGTCAGAGAAATGAAAAATAAATCGAATGACATGAATCAAAAAGGACAGAACGCATAACTGATCAACAGCAGGTGGAGATCTGATGAATAAAAGCAGAAGGGGGGGTTACTCTCTATAATACAGATGTATATATGGAAGCACCGTTAAACGTGTTTTGAGTAAATAAGGATTAAAGTAGTTTGAAGTTGTCTGCTCTCTGTTGTAATGCAGGGCTGCTGCAGAGCTTCAGACTGTGTGTACTCAAGGCTGCTTCACTGTGAGTCTTACTTCATGTATGTAGACGGAAGCAAGTCCATTCTAAGATTTGCAAATTCCACATGAAATAATCTTAACATCCGTCCTAGCAAATCTATGCACTAGCTTCAAAAACAGCGGGGGAAGTGATAAATGTTGGAAAACTACTGGAAAGGGAAAAAAAACGTTGAGTTTAAGCCGCGCTTCATAAATTCCTCCATTGGGAAGTTCTTCCTCTGCGTGTGAGCCATCCTAACTGCTCCGGAGCAGTCGGCAGCCACACTTAGGCTCCCAGCAGACACAGTTCCCAAGTTCTGAGACCAGTTTCTTGGTCAAAGGCGTTAGCAGCAAATACCTGGTACGCAGAGAACCCCTAAAACCCTGCCTGTGTTCGGGCGTGGGAGCAAACCAGAGGAAGTAGACCTGCTGGATTGGGTCACATGCCTGTGACGCCTGTCAGAATTCAACACGACAGGAGTTTACTGCGGGGAGCTTGCTTCCAGCAGGTCCGTCCCAGCAGGTCCACCCCAGCAGGTCGGTATTGCTGAGTCCGGGGTTGTGGGATGGGGTGTTTGTGTAGTTGCGTGATACCATGGGGCAAGCTTGTCCCCGTCATATTCGTCACCTCGGTGAAGTCATATGAAGCAGGCAACACACGGTGGGAATCGTTTCACAAAGCCGGCCAAAAGATCAAGTTACATCCAAGTAGCATAGCAGTCTATTCTGTTGCCTACTAACACAGGGGTCGCCTGTTCGAATCCCCATGTTACCTCCCTATAGATACAATTGGCAGTGTCTGCAGGTGGGAAGCCGGATGTGGGTATGAGTCCTGGTCACTGCACTAGCACCTCCTCTGCTAAGTTGGGGCACCTGTTCGGGGGGGAATAGCGTGATCCTCCCGCGCGCTACGTCCCCCTGGTGAAACTCCTCACTGTCAGGTGAAAAGAAGCAGCTGGCGACTCCACATGTATGGGAGGAGGCATGTGGTAGTCTGCAGCCTCCCCGGATCGGCAGAGGGGGTGGAGCAGCGACCGGTAAGAGTGGGGTAATTGACCAGATGCATCAATCCATCCATCCATCCATTATCCAAACCGCTTATCCTGCTCTCGGGGTCACGGGGATGCTGGAGCCTATGCCAGCAGTCATGTGCAGCAGGCGGGGAGACACCCTGGACAGGCCGCCAGGCCATCACAAGGCCGGCACACACATACACACACCGATTCACTTGACCCCTACAGGTCTTTGGACTGTGGGAGGAAACCGGAGCCCCCGGAGGAAACCCACGCGGACACGGGGAGAACATACAAACTCCACACAGAGGACGACCCGGGACGACCCCCAAGCTCGGACTACCCCGGGACTCAAACCCAGGACCTTCTTGCTGTGAGGCGACCGTGCTAACTGCTGGGGTGAAAAATGGGGGGGGGGTGTCAAGTTTCACTCAAGTCATAAACAGGTCACCAGTGGTACTGAGAGGGTTGTGAGGTGAAACTTCCACTGATGGAATTCCAACTTGGGAAATTTGTAGCTTAAATAGAAAATTGCGTTGTGGCCACGCATGCATGCGAGCCGTGTCAGCGGAAAGTGTGTTCGCCTCCTGAATTAAAACACAAATGGCGCAGACGGTTAAGATCTTACTGACAAGACGATGACAACCGTACTTACCCAATTCTCCTCTAATTCGTAATAATAGCCCTTCCTCTCCAAATGAAAGGCGAGGCACACGGGGCACGCTGTCCTCCCTGTCACACGGTGCGATGCGTGAGACGCGGGGAGAGACTGCCAGGTCCACCAGACGGCCGGCGTTCACCAAACTGGCACTTTGTGTAAACTCACACAGTTGTTGTGTTGATGATTACAGAGCGCGGGAGCTGCAGGAACGCCTGCGTCTGCAGACGGCGGCCCCCGGTGAGGCTCCCCAACGCCTGATGTTCACCACTGTAATATGGGAACGAGAGACACAACAGATGTGAGTCTGCATGTGTACATGTGCTGCGGGGCTTGCTCGTGTTTATGAATATGTGTGTGTGCGTGTGCGTGTGTGTGTGTGTGTGTGCGTGCGCGTGCTCTTATTCTGCTATATTTGTGAGGACCAATTTGGGTTTATAACCAATTATTCATTATTATTGATATTATTAGGTGATTATTACTATTATTATTATTGTGTTATGATTATTATTAGGAATATTTTTGATGAGTCAGGACATTTTGGCTGGTTTATTTAAGGGTTGGGACTTGGGTTTAGGGTTAAGGGTTAACTGTATTGTACATTAGCTGTGTTGTATGTCTGCTTTTTTTATCTAAACATTATTTTCTACATGATCTTTATTATCTTTTCTACATTATTTTCATATTCCGTATATATATCCTTGTTTGTTTGATCTTGTTGTCCTTGTATTGCATATTAACTATGTTGTATGTATATTTATTCATTCATCTGCTTATTTATTTATTCATTTACTTACTTACTTACTTGTTTGTTTGTTTGTTTGTACTATTTCATTACCCTAGGATGCCTGGCAACATCAGGCAAAGGGACTGCCAATGGGAGCTGGCCTATTAGCTAACTCGGGTACATTTACATTTGTTTCGAATGTTGATTAATGTCAGGGTTCTGCATGCAGTTCTGATGGTCACGGTTCGGATGAGGGGCGACGGGGAATGAAGGTCGTCAATGGAGGGTCCTCGTGAAGACAGCAAAACAAATATGTGTGTGTGCGCGTGTGAGCTTGCACATATGACCATGTTCATGTGCAAGTTAGACGTCTAATGGGCGCGGGGGTGGGGTGGGGGTCCCATTAGACGCCGAGCAGACCCAGATGAAAGGTGATGGCAGGTTAGATCCGCGGTGCGGTGGAAACCAGCGGTTTGGCGTGTTGACTGCTGCTTTCATGTCTGGGTCTTCTCAAGAGGCATCGGGTTCCTTGTGGTTATGGAGGCGGCGGGCGAGGAGAGGCCGGTGAGTGAGAGGCGAGCCGCTCCTTTCATTGCTGCTTCGAGTGCTAAAAACCAGAGGAGCGACACCTGTAAGTTATACCTGCGTAGGACATTCCTCTCGCTGTGTGTTGTCTATGTGGCCTACGGGTGGTCTGATCAACATTCAAGAGCGTGAACCAACTTCTCCCCAAGCCATGAAGTAAAGTGAATAATGTAGGCGACGTGGGACGGACCGACGGACCGCTTCATCGCACCCGCACGCTGCTTATTTGATTTGAATCTCTAATAAGCAGTCTCAAATTAACTTTATCCCAAACAAGAGCAGCCGGTCTAGAGGCATGAAATGTAATCACGTCCCCGGGAAATCATCCTACTTCCACGGTTACACGGTGCCGGCGTAATGTCACAGATTAAGAGATATGAAAACCATTATCTCATGATTCTGAAGGGGGACGCAGTTGTCGGTGTTCAGAAACGCCTGCCAGATTTTCTCTGGGTAGCGTAATGAGATGGCTCCTGACCATAGCGTAGAATCCCTTTTGTTTTCCTGCTGGTTTATCTGCCGGCTCCGAAAACCCGGAGTAATGAACGTTGCTTCTTTTGGGGCCTGTGCACCGTGAAGCATTGCACTGAAATGTTTTGGCCGCGTGTGGTTATTGGTCTGCAAAAAGAGCTCAGAATCATCATCGTCACTGTTATCCTGCTATGCCACCGTTATCATTTGTGTCTTGGAGCGTGGTCCTGCACAAATATAACATAATGAACGGACGTCAACACTGTTTCCGATCACTTTGCCCACATCATCACCAACCATTAACTTCAGATGAGCAACACTGTTAGGTATTTTTGTATATACCAGTCACAGTTGTACAAATACAATACAAATGCACATTTCCAGCGGCCTCACCCAGTACCGTCCATGCAGTGTCTTTGTCCACATCTGTGACTATTTGTCTTCGTTTCATGGCTGGGAGAGCTGGCGCTGGATCGGCTGGGAGAGCTTGGTCTGCTGCATCCTTAGGGCCCAGGGACCACGGCCCTGCCTGGAGCTGTGCCCAAAGAGGTAACACCGAGGTTGGTCTGACAGGATGGGGAGGCGGGGCAGACTAAGCTAACTGCTAGCCCGTGCAGACCGGCAGTTCCGATAACACCGAAGGCGGTCTGACGGCGGCCTCGCCTAGCCTTGACTGTGTTTTTAGTGTGGTCGTGTGGAGTGCAGGGAGGTGTGTCGAAGGTGTCTGGCTGGGAGGGCTGATGTTGGATAGGCTAAGGGAGCCTGGTCTGCTGCGTCCTGTGGGCCCAGAGACCACAGCCCTGCCTGGAGCTGTGCCCAAAGAGGTAACACCGAGGGTGGTCTGACAGGATGGGGAAGCGGGGCAGGCTAAGCTAACTGCTAGCCCGTGCACACCGGCAGTTCCGATAACACCGAGGGTGGTCTGGTGGCGGCCTCGCCTAGCCTTGACTGTGTTTTTAGTGTGGTCGTGTGGAGTGCGGGGAGGTGTGTCGAAGGTGTCTGGCTGGGAGGGCTGACGTTGGATCGGCCAAGGGAGCCTGGTCTGCTGCATCCTGTGGGCCCAAGGACCTGACCAGACCGGACCGGACCTGACCGGAGCAGCACCCAAAGAGGAAACATCGACGCGGTCTGACAGGATGCGGAAGCGAGGCAGGCTAAGCTAACTGCTAGCCCATACAGACCAGCAGTTCTGCCTGTCTGCAGATGGCAGATGATGATGTGTGATGATGATGATGATAATGATGATGATGTCTGATGATGGCAGTCATCCTGGCTGGCGTTCGTTCTCCTTGACAGTGAATTTTTTGTTCAGTTTAGATATATGTGTTAGTTTGGATATGTGTGTTCTTGTAGTTCTTGCAGTTTTTGGATGTGTGGTTTTGTCTTTGTGTTGCACTGCGGTGGGCTGAGGGAAATGATGTTTCGTTTCATTTCATGTGCGCAAGTGCATGAAATGAAACGATAACGTGTTTCTGATTCTGATTCTGATTCAAATGTCAAGGGGCTAATTTGATGGACAAGACAAAACAAAGCGTGAAGCCGCCGTTCTGGGCCTGAGCATTATAGATGATCAAGTCTCCTCCATGAATTCAGCCTTTAAGACCGTCGCTGGGTGGGTCTGTATAATCACCATGATACAGCCTGGCAGAATGGGCGGCACTCTGAGTGCTATGGCTGTCCATACACAGCTCATCTCTTCCAACCTTTATTTACCCAGGCTAGTGTGCTGATTCCAGCACCGCCCTGCTACACAACCACACAACCACACCTGGGAGCTGCCCGCTATCACAGTCTTCACTGGTGCACGCTGAGCAGCTCCACGGGAATCGTCGGTTGGGGGGTTAAATACCTTGCTCAAGGGTACATCAGCCATTATTATGGAGGGAGGGAGGAGAGAGCGCAGTTCGTTCACCCCCCCCACCACCACCACCACCACATTTTCCTGCCTGCCCTGCCCGCCCGTGTATTGAACCGGCGACCTTGCGATCACAAGCCCTCTTCTCTGACCTTCAGGCCACGACTGCCCCAGATCTGTCACAGTCTTGGATGTATTAATTAGACGTACGTATCGCTCACGGTTCGGTATCTAACCCTTACCTTTAAAATACCCGCGTACCTCTGGAGACTGTTCCGTGCAGACTTGAATCACTCAAGTCGCTGCTTGTGGCGCTATTCAAAATAAAAGATTCAGTCGTATATCCTTATGAATTTCACTGAGGCGAAATTCTGTAGCTGCAAATCTTCAAACGCCGGAATTTCATTGACAGTCATGACAGTCACAACAGCGTGGTAGGAAGAGAGAGAGAAAAAAATGAACGTTAATGAACATCGATGGACTCAAAATAATGAGGATAATGGGTGAGCGGGGTCCCGCCACCGATTTTCCCTGTGACACGTACGTGCGGAAGGGACGAGCTAGCTGTGTATTGTGGGAAACAAAACACGGTGGCTGTTAAACCAAGCTGAAAAAACGCCCGCTGGTCTCTAATTTTGTAGGCCTAATAATGATCTTTACATCCCTCCTTTGTTCCCCTCTGCTCCCTCCATCCCCCGTTGCAGCGAGACTCCTGTCTTCGGTGGAGGGAGTGTAATATTTCTCAGTTCAGCTACTTCTGCACCCATGACACAGATTCACACATGGATGCGTCTGTACGGCTGCACGCACAAGGAGAGCACCGGTTCTCTCATAAAGGACGCGGCTGCTGTAGGGGAAGATGGAGATTTCATGTTCCTTCAGATGACCCCGGTTATCACGCAGCATTTTGTAACTTGTGCGAGGCCGCGTCCTGGAAGAAGAAAGAAAAGCTGGTCCTATTCTTTCGGGTGTCACACGCAAGAGGGTTCGGTCTCACGGACCTGCCACGAGCACATTTTAACATCAGGTCTTGAAGCCTCGTTGCTGTTCCGCCGTATCCGGGATGTCCGTTCTGTGAGATTACACCGTGGCGTTTCTTATTTCTCGGGGATTTTGACATTAATATATCATGAAGAGCTAAGGACTCGAAGTGCTGGTGTCTGGTCATCCTCTAGTGGCTTTTGCGTGAGATTTGGTACGCAAGCTCCAAAATGCAGATCCTTGTCAAGCATGTTTCGGAGCGAAAAGCGCTCGCCGCGAGCCACAACATGTTATTTGACACCCGATAATCATACAAAATGAATCATACACAAGCCGTTGTGAGACTGATTAACATTTTGCATAATGTGCATGCTGTTTATCCAATTAGGGATTCTTGCTGAGATTCTATCAGAAGCAGATGAAGCCAACTGGTGGAGCAGGGATAGCCGGATAAGAGCAAGTCCCATCACATAGACGGAGCAGACATATGCAGCGCAACTTGCCTTGTGGTCTATGTAGTCTAGTCTAGAACCACAAACCTCTGCCATGGTGTAGTTTTATTCCTTTGCAACCGTGAGAACTAATCAAGCTTGATCAGTTCTCGGTCCCTGGCCTCCTAAAGACCCTTCACATGTTTCATACCGTCTCCGGTGGCTCCATCACCTTCTGCTGCTTGTGGCCACCTACGTTTTACCTTTTTAAAGACTTGGGTCAGTCAGTCTGGTCAGTCATCGGTCAGTCATACCAGCTGAGTGAGGCATCGGTCAGTCATACCAGCTGAGTGGGGCATCAGTCAGTCATACCAGCTGAGTGAGGCATCGGTCAGTCATACCAGCTGAGTGGGGCATCAGTCAGTCATACCAGCTGAGTGAGGCATCGGTCAGTCATACCAGCTGAGTGGGGCATCAGTCAGTCATACCAGCTGAGTGGGGTTTGTTTTCCATTTTGCAGCTGAACAAAGTGGCGTTACGAGAGGAAGAAATGGAGACTTGCGGTCAGAGCTCGAAAAATATTGATAAATGAAAACTAAAATGGTTTTGTACCTCCTCCCCCCCCCCCCACACACACACAGGTGGCTTCAGAAAACAAGCCGGTGTGCATCATGATGTCCCAACATTATACAAATCTCCCTTGCTGTTATGTACAAAACCTCAGGACACGGAGCACCTCCGCCGCTATTTCTCCTTTTTCGGGACGTGGCGGAGAATTCGTGTCAGACGCGGTTCAAATACTGCCAGTCTCTTGATGACTGAAACTCACCGAAACATCCTCCGTTGAAATTAAAGGACACTTTGGGTGGCCGCCTCTCTGTGAGTGTCACTCTTCCCGCCCAATCACAGCGAAGCCGAGGTAACGAGCCCTCGGGGCTGGCCCAATCACGCGGCAGCCGTGGGCGGGGCCTCGTCCCACACGGGCTGTCGAGCGTGTGAAGTTAAAAGCGTGGGGAGCGTCGGTGTCGGCTGAGGCTGTGGCGGCGGTGCCGGGTGGACGGACGGATGGAGGTACGGGAGCCGCTGCTGAAACGACCCGTCTGAGTCGCCCGGTCCTGAACTTTTGAGAACTCCGAGAACACCGCTGGCGTCGAACTGAATGTTTTTTTTTTCTTTTGATTTTTTTTTGTCGGAAGCAGGAGAGTTTTCGGCTCCCGTCCCCTGCCGCGATGTTTCTCCGTAGACTGGTGTGGTGCCTCTGCGTGGCCGCCGCTGCCCGCGCGCAGCCCGACAGCTCGGGCTTGTCCTACGCGCTGAGGTCGGAGCTGTCGGAGGACGCGATTTTGGTGGCCAACAACGGCATACGGGCGCCGCTCGGCAGGTCCGTGTTCGTCGACCCCGCCAATGACATGGTGATCCAGACGCAGCCGGGGGACCGGTGCAGCATCACCGTCCTGGACAACGACCCGTTGGCCCAGAGGCCCGGGCGACTCTCTCCCAAAAAGTTTGCCTGCGATTTTGGCCCCAGCGACGTGACGTACTCGCACTTCGGCTCCCGGAGTCCCGCCAGGGACCGGGTGAGGCTGCAGCTCAGGTACGACGCGCAAACCGAGACCGTTATCATCCCCTTCATGATGGAGGTGGAGGTGGTTTTCACGCAGCTCGAGTTGCTCACCAGGAACGTGCCCCTCGCCGTTGATCGCCTCAACGGGGTCAGCAACCCCGTTGACAAGAGGATAGTGGAGTTCACGTACGACCGAGACTCCTACACATGCGAGGTGACGTCTCTGGCCGGCGGCGGCGCGCTCCCGCGGTACGGCAGACTCGTCGACGACGGCAAACTTGACCAAATGATGGACTGCAACGAATTCACCCAAGCCGACATCCGCTACGAGCACACTTTCAAGCGCAAGTCCCCAAATAGGGACTACGTCCCCATGGTGGTGGAACTGCATGATAAGGAGGGCAACCTTGCAAAACAGGAGTATTTTCATCTTATGGTCCGCATTAAAGAGGGCGAAGAGAACACCCCTCCCAAACCCAGCTTTGTGTCCATGATGATGATGGAGATAAGCCAGTTTGTCATGACGGCTCTCACTCCTGAGATGCTTGCTGCTGAGGACGCAGAGTCAGATCCAGATGAGATTATATTCAACATCACCTCTCCCTTGTCTTATGAGGAGGGCTACATAGTTAGTACTGATGACAGGAACCTGCCCATCACATCCTTCTATCAGAGAGACTTGAGGGATTTTAAAATAGCCTATAAACCTCCTTCTCTGGATTCGGATACTGAGAGAATCTTCCAACTTGAGTTTGAGGTGGTGGACACAGACGGCGCTGTCTCTGACCCCTTTGCATTCATGATTGTTGTGAAGCCGATGAACACTCTGGCGCCAGTTGTGACCCGCAACACGGGTCAGCTACTGTACGAAGGGCAGTCCCGCCCTCTCTTCACCGCCCACAACCTGGAGATCAGCGATGAAGACAACCTGGACAACGTCAAACTGACAGTTGTGGAAGGGCTGCGCCATGGTGACCTGACGGTGCTGGGATCGCACCGGAAATTCTTCACGCCCGCCGACCTCGCCTCGGGGGTTGTTGTGTACCAGCATGACGGAAGTGACACATACAGTGACAACATTATTTTCAAGATGACAGACGGAAAGAACGAGGTAGAATTCCTTTTCCCCATTACCATCGTCCCCACGGACGACGAGCCACCTATCATTAATGCAAACACCGGCCTGGTGCTATTCAAAAACCAGATGATGCCCATCTCTCCCCTCATGCTTAGTGCAGCCGATATTGACTCAGAGGATTCAACTATTAAATTTAATATCGTCCCACCATTTTCTACAATTGGCGTGGTGCTTCTGAGGCAGTCGGATGCCCCGGAGGACCCCTCGTCTTGGAAGTTCAATGCCGAGGATGAGGTTTATGAGAAGGAGGTGACAGAGTGGCTGCAGAAAGACATTACTGATGGAAAACTGTTTTACAGGCACACAGGCCCTCACAACACAGACACGGTCATGGATCAGTTTGTGTTCACTGTCCAGGATGACAATGATCCCCCTAATGAGTCAGGTGAGAGTGTGTTTATTATTAGGGTTTTGCCGATTGATGACGTTCCTCCCGAGCTTTTCCCCGGCACCACCTTGCAGATGACGGTTCACGAATACCAGCAAACGCACTTTAGCAAAGAAGTTCTCTGCTATACGGATTTGGACTCCCAAGACAGAGATCTGAAATACACAGTCATCCAGCTGCCGACCGACACAGACGAAAACAACCCAGTCACTTTTGGGTCTCTGGTTCTGACAGAGAGCCCCGACTCGGAGGTTACTGAGTTCACCCAAGCCCAAATCAATCATCACAAGATCTCATATAGCCCCCCTGACGTAGAGCTGGGAATCACTGCCCACGTGGTTCAGTTTCGCTATTCTGTAGAAGACACTGCTGGGAACAGTGTGGAGGGGGCATTCACTATTTACCTCCAGCCAGTTAACAATAAACCCCCTCAGATTACCAACACTGGCTTTACTGTGTTTGAGCGTGCCATACACATCATCTCCGTTGCCGAGCTAGATGTCACGGACCCTGACACAGACAGTAAACAGATTACATTTACTCTCAGTCAGGGCCCTAAACACGGCCAGACCCAGCTGTCATTCACTGACCTTCAGAAAGGAGACGCCTTCAAATTGGATGACATATCAGGGGGAAAGATATCATATATTCAAAATGGCGATGAGACAGTGAGTGACGAATTCCACTTGGATGTCAGTGATGGCATCCACCAAGTAACAGTGACGGTTAGAGTCATAGTGAAGGCGGTGGACGATGAGACCCCGACTGTCAGCCTTCCTGTGGGGACAATTGGGTCCCGAATGGATGTGCTCGAAAATGGGGCCACAGAAATCACAACCAATGTTATTCAAGGCCATGACGAGGACACAGATGACCTCCAGTTGACCTTCATTGTTGAAGATGCCCCTGTTTTGGGAGAGATCTTAGTTAAAGGAGTTCCAGCAACTAGGTTTACGCAGGCTGACATAATCAATGGTGTGGTGGTGTATGCGCACACTGGCGGAGAGATAGGCCTCGCCTCCCAAGAAGATGGCTTCAATTTGACTCTCACTGACATGTCCGATGAATGGACAGTAGGGGGCAATAGGGTCAACGGAGTCAGCGTCAGAGTAGCCATTCTGCCAGTTGACAGCCAGGCCCCTGAGGTTGGAGTGGGAATTCAATTTAGTGTCACTGAAGGGGAAAAAAATGCCATTGGGTCGCAACACCTGGATGCTGATGATAATGATACCCCAACAGATGATATCCTTTGCACTATCATTGTCCAACCCACCGCTGGCTATGTGGAAAATATCTCTCCTGCCCCTGGTTCAGAAAAGTCTAGGTCAGGAACAGCTATCAGTGCTTTTACCATTGGAGACATCAGGGAAGGAAATATCTACTATGTGCAGAGCATTCACAAAGGGGTAGAGCCGATTGAGGACAGATTGACGTTTAGATGTTCTGATGGTATCAATTTCTCTGAAAACATGTTCTTCCCTATCGTTATCCTCCCCATGAATGATGAGAAGCCAGAGATCTACATCAGAGAGATAGTTGTCATGGAGGGGATGAATATTGTAATTGACACTCCCATTTTCAATGGTGATGATGCTGACATTCCACCTGAAGAGCTAGTTTTCATCATTTCCAAACCTCCCAAACATGGAGCCATTCTGAACCAGTTATCCAGTGGCTCTGTTTTAGTGTCAAACTTCACCTTGGAGCAGATTAAAGAGGCGTCAAGCATCATTTATGAGCACGACGATTCAGAGACAACAGAGGATAGCTTTGATGTCATTCTCACCGATGGAAAGTATTCGGTGGAGAAAACTGCCATAGTTATGATCATCCCCGTCGATGACGAGACGCCTAGATTGATGATCAATGATGGTCTGGAAGTCGATATAGGGGAGACTAAAGAATTAAACGATAAAGTGCTCAAAGCAACAGATTTAGATTCAGATGACAGCACGCTCACTTACATCATCAGGTTCGGACCAGGTCAGGGTCTCCTTCAGAGGAAAACCTCATTTGGGTCTCTGGAGAACATTACATTAGGCATGAACTTCACACAGGCCGAGGTGGATGATGGGGTGATTATTTACACACACAATGGACAGGAGGGAATCCGAGATCTGGTCAAATTTGATGTCACTGATGGCATAAACCCACTAATCGACCGCTACTTCTATATCTCCGTGGGCAGCATGGACATGGTTTTCCCAGATGTTGTCAGTAAAGGGGTGTCCCTCAAAGAAGGTGGCAGAGTGACTTTAACCACGGACCTTCTCAGCACCAGTGACCTTAACAGCCCTGATGAGAACCTGGTGTTCACCATAACAAGGGCCCCTGTCAGAGGCCACTTGGAGTGTACAGATACCCCGGGCATGCCCATTGTCTCCTTCACTCAGCTCCAACTTGCCGGCAGTAAAATCTATTACGTTCACACGTCTGACGATGAGGTCAAAATGGACAGTTTTGAATTTGAGGTTACCGATGGCTTCAATCCTGTTTTCAGAACATTCAGAGTCTCGATTGTAGACGTGGACAACAAGAAACCTGTTTTGACCATAAATAGTCTTGTTGTCACAGAAGGGCAAAGTAAGTTAATCACCCCGTTTGAGCTAACTGCTGAAGACCAGGACACTGCAGAGAAACTGCTGAAGTTCACCATCACCCAGCTGCCGGTTCACGGCAAACTGCTCCATAACCACTCCACACCAGTCACCAGCTTCACCAAACAAGACCTTAATGAAAACCTCATCAGCTACAAACATGATGGTACTGAATCACCGGAAGACTCCTTCTCATTTACTGTCACCGATGGCACACACACTGACTTTTATGTTTTCCCCGACACTGTTTTTGAGACCCGCCGCGCTCAAACGATGAAGATCAGCATAGTGTCGATTGACAACGGGGTCCCTCAGATCGTGGTGAATAAAGGCGCCCCCACATTGAAGATATTGGCGACGGGTCACCTGGGGTACCCCATCAGTTCAAAGGTGCTAAGGGCGGAGGACAGAGATAGCAAACCGGCCTCCCTAGAGTTCCACATCACCACCCAACCCAAACATGGTTACATCATCAACCTGGGGCAAGGAAACGACTCCGTCAACACTTTCAGCCAAGGTAAGACCTAAAAATATTTGCACCAGTATTATAACAGGGGTGGCGCGGTGGTGCAGGGGTTAGCGTGGTCGCCTCACAGCGAGAAGGTCCTTGGTTTGAGCTCTGGGGTTGTCCAACCTTGGGGGTCATCTCAGGTCATCCTCTGTGTGGGGTTTGCATGTTCTCCCCGTGTCTGTGTGGGTTTCCTCCGGGTGCTCCGGTTTCCTCCCGCAGCTCAAAGGCATGTAGGTCAGGTGAATCGGCCGTACTAAATTGTCCCTAGGTGGGTGGGGGGGCTGGCCTGTGCTAGACTAGCAGCCTGTCCAGGGTGTCTCCCTGCCTGCCGCCCAATGACTGCTGGGATAGGCTCCAGCATCCCCCGCGACCCGGAGAGCAGGATAAGCGGCTTGGATAATGGATGGATGGATTATGACATTAGCCTCACTATTATAGTATCAAATATAAAATACCTTATGTGCTACAAGAATGCTTCCAAATAGCAACTGATCTATTAAGCAGTGTTTTGTTCTGAGGTCAAGAGTTGTTGCCTCGTGGCATTGAAGCGTTAAAACTTTCAACATCGGCTCCTCCGGCTAACGTCTCCGAGATGTGACTTATTTGATTATTTCAACATATCTGATCATTCCTACATTTCTTTTTAAATTCATTTTTAGCGTTTAAAGTTTTACTCCTCTTTATATTCCATATTGACTTTAAAATGGGCTTGCAGTCATCTCAGCCGTTATTTGCCCCTTTTCTTTAATATTGCCAAATATCTTGTTTTATCACAAATACCTTTTTATAATGAGGAGATTGCTTTTTAAATGATCAAAATTCTGATCGTTATTTATTCAGTAACTTTGAACAGATTAATTGTACCATTGTCGTTACCATACGCCGTCCTCTGCTCTTCCCCAGCTCTAAAGAGGTAACGGGTCATCAGTGAGAAAGAGCGTTCCCGTATTTCGCGTTTAGTTTATTTGCACTGCCTAATTTCAATTCGTGGGGAAATAATAATTCATGTCTGTGACAGCCGCTGCATTGGGGATTTCAATAGTTAATTTGGGGCCCTGATTAAGATGTGCCTTGCTCATCAAATCATAATTAACAGAGCAAAACATGGGAGGAGGTTTCATGCAGATGTCTTGTAGACAGGCAGAGATGATTCATTTATCGCTCCAGCGTCTCAAGGAAGTACTGCAATCTAGCTGTTCTCCACGAGGCCTGACATGTGGGTGACCCTGTCCAAAGGTCCGTGTAGACCTGTCGGTGACAGGTTGGGAATCCCCCCCCCCTTTTTCTCCCCAATTGCATCCGGCCAGCCGTCCCGGTCACTGCTCCACCCCCTCTGCCGATCTGGGGAGGGCTGCAGACTACCACACGCCTCCTCCTGTACATGTGGAGCCGCCAGCTGCTGCTTTTCACCTGACAGTGAGGAGTTTCGCCAGGGGGACGTAGCGCGTGGGAGTAGGAATAGACCGCCGCGCCACCCGGACCGCCCCGAGTGGCAGCACACTTTTATGTGTTGCAGTTCGGTCCCGTTCAGTCGAGTCCAGCTGAGTGCACATTTTCAGAAGGAAAAAAAAGCACGTTTGGAAAACCGTGAGCGAGACCTCTCGGCAGCACACGTTCATACGCAGCATTGACACGCCAATCAGCGCATGCCCCCTAACCTCCAGCGCACGGGCCTCGTGAGCATTTATGGAGGCGTGCATGCTCACGGGTTCTGTTCGAGCTCCTACGGAGCAAATCGACGCCGCCGTGGGGTTCGCTCCGGCTTCCCGGAAGTGCGGTCGATACGATATTTCATTTAATGCCGAGGCCGTTACACAGACAAGGGCGATATTCGCCCGTACAAAGCAGGGGTCAGAGACGAGGAGCGAAGAGGAGGCCTTCTGCCTGGCAGAGGAACTTGTGACGGGTGCTGAGCGGCCGTGGTCTTTGCAAAAAAAAAAAAAGGGGGCCGCGGATGAGTCGAGAGCATGATGCCGAACGAGACAGGAGGGTAATTGGAAGGGAGCATAAAGGAGGAAGCCGAGATGAGAGGGAGCGAGAGAGAGGAGGAGGAGGACATGACAGGGGAGAAATGAATACGGAAAGAGACACAGGAGAGGAGGGGAGGCGGTGGGAGAGAGAGAGAGAGAGAGAGAGAGAGAGCGAGGCAGATAGAGAGAGGAAGTGCAAACAGACTCATCAGAGGAGGCAGTCAGGTGAAAGAGACAATCCCTGGGTCTTTATTTACTCATCCGATTTCCAGGGCACGTCCCGGGAGGCATCGCCTTTAAATATTTGATGACCGGAGTGCCCCCCCCCCCGCCCCGGTTCACAGTGTTGACTTTTTATTTGTCTTGTCGTCTTGCCGGGTGCAGGCGGGGGGGGGGCCGCGTCTCAAATCTCCACGGAAAATTTCACACCTGGCTGAGCACATTACAAACCCGGCCCGCGTGTGTGTGTCACGGCGTAGCCAGACAATATTGTTGGAGGCGGCATTATCGCACAACTCCTCCTCGCTAATCTTTTGTCGAGATTAGGGGTAAAGGCGGAGAGGTCGACTGGAAAGGGAACGGTTCTGAGAGATTTGAGATGCGCCCCCCCACCCCCCTCCTCCCCAACCTACCAAGTAGTCAGGGATGCCCCCCCTCCCCAGCCAAGTTGTCAGGGACTTATACTTTTATGAGCCTTCCTTCCTGTGACATCTATTATTGAAGGTTATGGTTCAGAGGGGCCGGGGCCTTTCACGGTCTTCAGGATTTTTCGGCACTGTAATAGACGTTTCTAGAAACGGTGGGTAAAAAAACAAAAAAAAAACACAGGCACGTCCCTGTAATTCCATGATGTTTGGGTGGGGTGGGGGTGGTGGGGGGGGGAACAGCTGTGGAAAAAGTAGGTGCCCACAGCGATCCTGTTTTTAACATTCTTGGCCTTCTCTATCATTAAAAGATCCGCCGTCACCTGTTTTGTGGAGGCCGTCGACACAGAGAAGACCCCCCGCCGAGGTTTTGGAGGGTCCGAGAAGTGGGCCTTCACGCTCGGTTTAGGTTGAGCTGTTTTGAATTCCCGGCTTTAACTTCCTGGATTATGGATGCATGAGGTTCGGAATGCATTTTTCCGGCGGAAAATTGCTGGTTCCGGGCGCTGATAAGGAATTGAATCAGTGTGATACCAGGAGCCCGCTGTCGCCGGCGGCTGATACACCGCCCAGGCAGGAGCGCCTCCGTCCTTTTGAACAATTACTCAGCAGAGGGAGCGTGTGAGCGAGCCTTGGCGCCCATCTTCAAAGTCTGTTTGGGGACATTTTCATAGCCAGCATGAAACTTTACATGAAAGTTTTTAAAAAAAAATTTTTTTCTTCCCTTTTTCTAGATTCAAATGAGGCCGTGAAGCATCTCATAAATACTATTTTAATCCTGGCTGGCGAGGGAAGAACTTTTCATGCAAACGATGAAAAACTTCATGAATATATATATTTTTTTTTTAGTTGCACTTTCGTCACACAGTGCGACAGATAATGTAACAGTGTCGTCAAATGCTGCAGGGGGCGCTATCCCTATTGCTCATTTTGACATTGCTAGCTTACTTTTTATGGTATTGTGTCATCTTACACACTGTTTATATTAGTATATAAGCACTTATTTAACATGAAGTTTTCAACACTTTCTGTCACTTTAGTTTCTTTGTAGACATATATTTACTACATAATCGTAGTCACTATGTCTCCCTACAGGATGCTGTGAGAATAGCATGGGGCCATCGCCAGTTCGAATCCCTGTGTTACCTCCGGCTTGGTCGGGCGTCCCTACAGACACAACTGGCCGTTTCTACGGGGGTGGGGAGCCGGATGTGGGTATGTTTCCCGGTCGCTGCACTAGTGCCTCCTCTGGTCGGTCAGGGAACTGGGGGGAATAGCGTGATTCTCCAACGCACTACGTCCCCCTGGTGAAACTCCTCACTGTCAGGTGAAAAGAAGCGGCTGGCGTCTCCACATGTATGGGAGGAGGCATGTGGTGGTCTGCAGCCCTCCCCGGATCGGCAGAGGGGGTGGTGCAGCGACCGGGACGGCTCGGAAGAGTGGGGTAATGGGCCAAATACAATTCTGAGGGGGACAAGGGGGAAAAGGGGGGGTAGAATAACATAGTATAGAATTCTGAATTATTTGATAACTTAAGATTAAAGCTACTTGCGGAAGTAGTGTGTGTAATTATGATGGTCTCTTAAGTTTCTCTACCAATCAGTAATGACTAATAAGGTTATCAATTATAAAAATGAATTTGTTGAATCTAGCTAATTATGATGTTAGTGATACATTTTAGGTTAATGGCGTAATTTCCCTACGGGGATCATTAAAGTGTGTCAAAGCCCCCCCTCCCCCCCCCCCAAAAAAAATCAAAAAATCAAAAAATAATCTCCAAAGGCATCTGTAAATAGCACACAGAATGAAAATATCTTGATTGTTTGATTTTTTTTTTTTTGAGGTGAGATATTTATAAATGGGCACGCGAGTTGTCTTTTTGTGTCGGACCTGCACAAATTTGTATTTGTGTATTTTTTTTTCAACCCTGCATTTCAATGATGCCGCTTTTATCACTTCTGCCTGTCATCGCTGCACCTAAACCAGATTTCCCGTTTCAGCGGACATCAATGACCTGAACATCTGCTACGTGCTGAGGAAGGAGGAGAACGCCACGTCCGACGCCTTCCATTTCTCTGTTCGAGACAACGGTAGGACTGCATCCTTTTGGTCTGTCAGCTATAATTTTACATTTTCAGGCATTTACCATCACATCGTGGTGTGTAGTAATTGGGGTGTACGGATGTGTGTGTGTGTGTGGGTGTGGGGGGGGGGTGTTAGTTTCTCTCCCAATGAGATTGAGACAGAACAAACGAGTGTTGACTGACACAAATTGGCTGCTGGGGGCCAAACCTTCAAAGCGGCGACATCTGCATGATTCAGCAGCCCCGCTTCTCCTGTCTCACATTTTACAACGCGCGACAGTAAAAAGAAAGATTAATATTTGCCTTGTTTTCAGTCATAATTTGTATGATAACAAAACAGCGTTCCCTTTGCCGGTTCCAGCGACAGCAGATGACAACTTGATGACGAGGGTTCATCCAGTTCAGTGTTTGTTTGTGTGGACGTCGTAAAAAAAGAAAAGAAGAAAGAGTTAGTTTGATTACGGTAAAGAACATCAGTTTCCAAATAGAAAGCAGCCACAGATGACGTGACCTCGCTTGTAAGAGTTCAGCAATTTGAGGGCCGCTAAGGCCTCGCTGCTGTGATAGGGTCAACATGCACTGCTCCATGAATTTATTTATACATTTATACAACATATATCGGGCAATGAATATTATAATCCGTCTTTAAGCAAGAGCAGTTTTCAAGTGCCTCACTTGTCACATCTAACAGCACCACCTTCTAATAGCATGCGCTTATGTAAACATGTCAAATTATCACTTCGCCGAATTACAGATATGAAGTGTTAACGAAAATGCCGAGTTTGTCGAGTGTGCGTATTTGCTTGCTAAGTACCTAAACAACAAACCTATGCATAAACCTGCTATTCAAATACTGTAGTCCATTAGCATCCCATGTGTACTGTACCACATGCTGCGTGTTGGCAAAAGCATCTGATAACTGGTGAGGGACAATCGAGACAATAGAGATATGACAATAGAGATATGAGCAGGATCTACTACTACCACTTTCGGCTGTTCCCGTTGGGGCTCTGCTGATTAGACGACCGCTAACTAGCTAGCTAGGGATCATTAGGGGTGCAGTGCAGATATGAGCAGGATAACAGGTTACCTTTCACTAAGGTAGGCGTCCTTCCATTGACCCTACAATACCCTGACCCCTGTAATACTGACGTAGTTGATGATTTTGTTGCACAACGCCAAGTTTACTCATGTTAGCGTACAGTGCACATAGTAAATATGTGGTAGCAATACTGTGGAAAAGAGACTTACGGTACATTCAGACAAAGGCGTCATCACAACCACAATAGGTGCTGGCCACATGGACAGGCGGGTCTGTGAACTAAACAAGGCTGTATCCCAGCAAATGATTGACAGTGACCGCTGTCTCCTGTGTAAATCCTGATTGGATGAACGCGCCACTTGCTGGCCTGTCATTAGCTGTGTCCAGAATCGTTCCCGTGTTCCCTCATGGAGTATTCCCCACATATGAAACACTTAATAATGTACTCCATAAGGATTTTGAGTGCTACTGAATCATCATTTCGCATCTTCTTCTCGTCCCATTGCCCGGTATTTTGACAGTGAAAAGAAGGCAGGAGGGGGGCAAGAGGTGAAGCATTGCATTGTGCTGTTTTTACCGTAAATTAGCGCACATGTGTTGGGCACTAAATTTTCAGTTGCATTGTGGGAATTTTGGGGGGGGTGCTGCATAGTGAATAAATAAATAGAAATTGGTTGGTTGCCTCAGCTTTCAAACACGGTGGCCGTTCAGAAACGTTGCGGAATTTCACCTAAACTATTCACCAAGATCAATTTCTGAATAAAACTAAAGTGAAAAATGGGCCATTTACTTGCTGAATTATCCTTAATTTTAGATCTGCAACGCCTAGTTTAAACATTTGTTCACGATATCTGGAAGGGGCGTGAGGTGTCCGTTGCCTCAAACTTGCATATTGTTGGGCCCGAGTCTACATAGCAACACTGACGCGACACAACAGAATACATTACATGTGTTAACGTACCATTAGACCTAAAATGGTATAGGTTTTTGTGTTGAATACATCTATGTGGCGTATAACTGCCTCTGTAGATGGGTGTAGAGCCAGTTATGTATCACATAGAGTAATACCACCTTAAGGCAGATGCACAGTGCACACTAAACTATCTTGAGGTAGAGATCTAAGTGTTGTTGTGCCACGTTTGGGGCCCATGCATAATAGCTTTACACCATGTACAACAGGCAAGTTTTGAATATGTATTTTTGTGCGTGTATGTGTATTTATGTTTATGCCTGCCGTTTTTTATGATCCGTAGGATAGTGAGTGTGACCCTTGACGTTGACCTTGGTAGACAATAAGAGTTCCAACAAATTCTGGATTATCAGGGCCAAAAAAATCTACCACTACTACTACTACTACTACTTTTGGCTGCTCCTCTTAGGGGTCACCACAGTGATTCATCCATTTCCATCTCTTCCGGTCCTCTGCATCTTCCTCTGTCACGCCACCCACCTGCATTTCCTCTCTCACCATATCCATAAACCTCCGCTTTGGCCTTCCTCTTTTTCTCTTGCCTGACAGCTCCATCTTCAGCGTCCTTCTCCCAATATACCCAGCATCTCTCCTCCGCACATGCCCAAACCATCTCAATCTTGCCTCGCTTGCTTTGTCTCCAAACCGTCCAACCTGAGCTGTCCCTCTAATATAATCATTCCTAATCCTGTCCTTCTTCATCACTCCTAACAAAAATTTTAGGATCTTCAACTCTGCCACCTCCAGCTCCGCCTCATGTCTTTTCGTCCACCACCTTCTCCAAACCATACAACATAGCTGGTCTCACTACCATCTTGTAAACCTTCCCTTTAACTCTTGCTGGTACCCTTCTGTCACAAATCACTCCTGACACTCTTCTCCACCCACTCCACCCTGCCTGCACTCTCTTCTTCACCTCTCTTCCGCACTCCCCATCACTTTAAAAAGTTGACCCCAAGTATTCAAACTCATATGACTTCGTCACCTCTACTCCTTGCATCCTCGCTGTTTTGTTGTCCTCTCTCTCATTCACGCATATGTATCCTGTCTTGCTCCTACTGACTTTCATTCCTCTTCTCTCCACTGCATATCTCCACCTCTCGAAGCTCTCCTTAAACTGCACCCTACTGTCACTACAGAACACAATGTCATCCGCGAATATTATAGTCCACGGAGACTCCTGCCTGATCTGGTCCGTCAACCTGTCCATCACCATTGCAAACAAGAAAGGGCTCAGAGCCGATCTTTGATGTACTCCCACCTCCACCTTGAACCCATCTGTCATTCCAACCACACACCTCACCACTGTCACACTGCCCTCATACATATCCTGCACCACTCCTACATACTTCTCTGCCTCTCCCGACTTCCTCATACAATACCACACCTCCTCTCTTGGCACCCTGTCATATGCTTTCTCTAAATCCACAAAGACACAATGCAACTCCTGCTGGCCTTCTCTATACTCCTCCATCAACATTCACAAAGCAAACATCGCATCTGTGGTGCTCTTTCGTGACATGAAACCTTACTGCTTCTCACTAATTGTCACCTCTCCTCTTAACCTAGCAACTATTACTCTTTCCCATATCTTCATGCTGTGGCTGATCAACTTTATATCTCTGTAGTTGCTACAGCTCTGCACATCGCCCTTATTCTTGAAAATTGGTACCAGTATGCTTCTTCTTCACTCCTCAGGCACCCTCTCACTTTCCAAGATTGTGTTAAACAATCTAGTTAAAAACTCCACTGCCATCTCTCCTAAACACCTCCATGCCTCCACAGGTACTTCATCTGGCCCAAGTACCTTTCTACTCTTCATCCTTTTCATAGCTGCCCTCGTTTCCTCCTTTCTAATCCACCGCACTTCCTGATTCACTATCCCCACATCCTCCAACCTTCTCTCGCTCTCATTTTCTTCATTCATCAGCCCCTCAAAGTACTCCTTCCACCTTATCAACACCCTCTCCTCACTTCTCAGCACATTTCCATCTCTATCCTTGATCAGCCTAACCTGCTGCACTTCTTCCCAGCTCGGTCCCTCTGTCTAGCCAATCGGTACAAGACCTTTTCTCCTTCCTTAGTTTCTAACCTCTCATACAACTCACCATACACATTTTCCTTTGCCTTTGCCACCTCTCTCTTCACTATGCTACATCTCCTTGTACTCCTGTCTACTTTCCTTATCTCTCTATCCCACTTTTTCTTTGCCAACCTCTTCCTCTGTATACTTTGCTGTACTTCCTCATTCCACCAGCAAGTCTCCTTGTCTTCCTTCCTTCCTTCCTCTGTCCAGCTCACACACCAAGAACCTTCCTAGCTGTCTCCCTCACTATTTCTGCAGTGGTTGCCCAGCCATCCGGCAACTCTTCACTACCACCCAGTGCCTGTCTTAACTCCTGCCTGAACTCCACACAACAGTCTTCCTTCTTCAACTTCCACCATTTGATCCTTGGCTCTGCCTTCACTCTCTTCCTCATCTTGGTCTCCAAAGTCATCCTACAGACCACCATCTGATGCTGCCTAGCTACATTCTCCTCTGTCACCACCTTGCAGTCTCCAATCCGTTTCAGATCGTGCCTCCTACATAAGATATAGTCCACCTGTGTGCACTTTCCTCCACTTTTATGTCACCTTGTGTTCCTCCCTCTTCTTGAAATATGTATTCACCACACCCATCTCCATCATTTTCACAAAATCCACCACCATCTGTCCTTCTACATTCCTCTCATTGACACCATACCTACCCATCACCTCCTCATCACCTCTGTTCCCTTCACCAACATGCTCATTGAAGTCCACTCCAATCACTACTCTCTCCACCACTCTCCACCACTTCATCCAACTCACTCCAGAATTCTTCTTTCTATTCGGTCTCACACCCAACTTATAGGGCATATGCGCTGATAACATTCATCAACAGACGTTTGATTTCCAGCTTCATACTCATCACTCTGTCTGACATTCTCTTCACCTCCAACACACTCTTGACATACTCTTCCGTCAGGATTACCCCTACCCCATTTCTCCTCCCATTCACACCATGGTAGAAGAGTTTGAACCCACCTCCGATGCTCCCGGGCTCACTCCCCTTCCACCTGGTCTCTTGTACACACAGTATATCTTCCTACCCTTTCTCCTCTCCCGCTGCCTCTGGACATGCCTTCACCCTCTCCTTCTCCTTTGCCCAATAGTAGCATAGTTTCCACCGGCACCCTGCTGGCCAACAGTACCAGTTGCAGTCGTTGGTAACCTGGGCCGTGACCGATCCGGTATGGAAACCTGATTTATGACCCGCATATTTGATTTGGCAAAGATTTTATGCCGGATGCCCTTCCTGACGCAACCCTCCCCATTTATCTTGGCTTGGGACCGGCACTAAGAATGCACTGGCTTGTGCATCGTCAGTGGCTGGGCCACAAATAAACCTGTAAGATAGCAAATAAACATAAATCCGGCATAGCATTATCTCTTTGTTGGGTTAAATTACTCTATCCCATAGGTGGCACTGCAGCCTCCACAAATGTGTGGCTGCAGTCACACTAAGCAGCATTTTGTTCAGTATGTTAATATATACAAATTCTCAAATTATCAAGTTTTGACCTGTTGGTCTCATCTCTGCTGAATAAATATTTTGTGTATGGCCCACAGGTAGCACTTTAAGCTACACCCTTGCCTGGCTGCAACTATTGTATACAGATCTGTTTTGCAACTGAAAACGTGTCATTGAGCTAATTCTTAATTCTCCACACCAACATTTCATAAGTATTGCACATAAAGAGGAAATACTGCAGTATGCGTACGGTCTACAGGTTGCCCTGCAGATTAAAGACATGCCTACAGGCAACTACTCAGAACAAAAGACACATGCAAGTATGCCACATTGTTAAGCTCTAGCAAAAGTTCCATCATATAACATTATGAATTTTCCATAGCAAATCCACTATGGGCCATTTTCACCTAGGCCTTGGGAAACTGCTAAAATTTTTAGGTTGTGCATTGAAAGCATTAAGACGAACTTCAGACCTCTCCTAACTTCCAGCACTATTCTTTATTCAGTGTGTCCTCCATTATTCATTCAGTCTATGGTTTCACGAACACATACAATAGTACTGTATTACAGTACTTAACACTTTGAACACAAATCACACATAGACATGTAGTTCTTTCATTAAGGGCAATTTGGATGTTCACAAATGGGAGCTTTTCATTGACCTACAAAATTTAATCTGCTTTCCATGTTCTCAGCGGGGTTGTGGCCTTTGTAAGATTCTCTTAAACGGTAGCACAAATTGATGGTTTTGTGACTCATGAGGGACTTGTCAGCGTTTGCTGTAAGGGAGCACTAATGCACTTGCAAGAAAAAGAAAATTGCTAGTCCAGTAAGAGGGAAAGTTCTTTTATGCATGTGAAAGGAGAACTATTAAACAATTGATTGCGGGGCCCGCTACTGTTCTGGGAGCATCGTTAGTGTGTTCATTAAACGGTCTTATCTGAAAAGACTAGACATAACTTAATGGTTTCTTACATGTGGTATATGAGTCGATTTATTTTATCGGCGGTGTGTTGGTGAACTTTGTCCTCGGGTGGGCAGGGTGAGTGTTTTTGCAAAGCAATTCTAGACACAGAATTTTTAACACGGGGGCAAATACATGGACGAAAACACGCTGTGAAAGAGATAGGCATTCAAAGGCTCCACAATTAAGGCCAGAACGACCAAGCCTGTCAATTTGGCGGTTTGGGATTTTCAAAGTTTAATGACTTTGTGGAGGGGGGGGGGGGAGATACAGACCTGCCGCTCCCCGGATTCTCCTAAAAATGCACATGTTTGCAATAAAATGAGTTTTAGATCAATTGCACAAAACAGTTATGATGAGCTCTACCTAAAATGACCGTGAGCGGTCAAAATGACGGCGCGTCATGTCACTATTTACGACGTGTGTTGGTTCATTTCCTTCGTGAAGTCCATTGCTCTGTCCTAGAAACACACCAGCGTCCTCCAGTGGAGAGAAATGGTCTAAACTTGATGTTTGATTATTGCCAACATGTCTGGTTACAGACGCCGTTACAGACGCACCATGACTACCACCGAGGCGTTGCGGTATTTACAGGTGTTGGACAGCGGCCATTTTACATTGTTGGAAAAATAGTATTATAGTTGTTAAAATGTTCATTTTGGTGTCAGTCGTTTCCTAACAGACATACTAACATATGCAATGCATTAATATCTCAACTGGGTATTTATAGCTTGACAGGATATAGAGTTTCAATACCGGCGGTCATTTTGACCGCCCATGGTCGTTTGAGGTAGGAGGGAAATCCCGGGCGTTCTAGTGCTAACTCGCATACCTGCAAGCCTGCCACCACGGCATTAACTCATCTTTTTTGGTACATGTGCGTCCACCACGTGCATGTGCTAACATGCATGCGTGTGGCTGTGCATGCTCATCACACATGCGCACACAAGGACGCACGAGCACAAGGAGTCAGCTGCATAGGCTGCATAGCAGCCAGCAGTTCTCTGGCACAAAGGGGCATTTGATATTTAAGATCCGGGCAGTGGGGGCTGATAATGAGAGCCCTGGAGTCTTGAGCCGGGCAGAGGTGTTGGAACAGCCACTGGTAATTACATGGCCCTATTACAGGCTCGTCTGCAGAGGAAGAATGGCAGGGAGGGCCCCTCTGTCCCTGGAAAAGCAGCTGGGATCACCGTAGTTAACTGTCACGGCCTGAAAAGCACAGCCGCCTCCCCATGGTGCGAACACGCAGTCTGGGGTTAAGAAACTCCTGAATTCAGTTTGTACTGTTGTTTGAAGTCTCGGTGAACAATAGCATTGCAAGGCATACAATACAAATAATTCATTTACATGAAGTTAAAAAGGGGTTTCTGAGCCAAGAAAATCAGTTTTCAAAAGAAAGCCTGTTCTTATTCTCTTGACTTCCGTCCCCTCTCCCAAATCCTGTCTCTTCTTCAGGAGGGTATGGACCATACTCTCTGCAACACTGCTCCCCCGATTTCACTAAAGTTATGGTGCACTCATTAGATCTACAGTAATGTGTGTGTGTGTGTGTGTGTGTGTATGTGTGTGTGTTTTAGTCTTGAAAAATGGCTATTAAAAATAGCCTCTATCGTTTATCACGCCCCTTTTCCTTAATAGCTGGAATGCGGAAAACGATCAGTCCAGAACATTACAGCTCGGACACAAATCCTTTGGCATGCTGGCATCCATTTTAGTATATCTGTGTCTCTCTTTATGCACACGCACACATGTGTGTGCATGTGTTTCCTGCCAGGGTGACTTATTTCATCCTCTCTTTAAATGGCCCTTTGCATCGAAGCAGCGGCAGCACTCAGCTGGAATGACCTCAGATTACACTTGTCTCTAGCAGATGCTGAGAGCCGTTCAGAGTGGCAGGCAGATATTTCTATTATTCATGATGATTTGTGTACACCGTGACAAGTTTTTGTCACTTCACTGGATAGAAACCTGCATTCTGAGCCATGGCTATCACAATCACACAACCATTATCACACAATCACAATAACAATCACACAATCCAAAGGAGTTGAATCGAGTGCAACTGGACTTGGTATATATCCGTGAAGACGTTTCGCCTCTCATCCAAGAGGCTTCCTCAGTTCGTGCCTTTCTGACGAGACCAAGCTAGTCTGACTGGCTGGTGATGAGACTCAGTATTTATCCTCTAGGAGTCGTTGTCAGAGCTATATGTAGATGTCCATGGTTCTTTGTGTTTCGATGTTTACCAACCGTTTACCAACCGTCTAGTCAGAAAGGCACGAACTGAGGAAGCCTCTTAGATGAGAGGCGAAACCTCTTCACGGATATATACCAAGTCCAGTTGCACTCGATTCAACTCCTTTGGATAACCATGACCTGGATGAATGAGAACATTCACAGACAATCGCACAATCATACTACCGGTGTGGGAAGATGGCGGTGCAAACTTCTGTTTGCGGCGGCCTCACCCAGTACCGTCCATGCAGTGTCTTTGTCCACGTCTGCGTCTATGTTTGTGTTTTCGTTTGATGGCTGAGAGAGCCGGTGCTGGATCGGCTGGGAGAGCTTGGTCTGCTGTGTCCTGTGGGCCCAGGGACCACGGCCCTGCCTGGAGCTGTGCCTGAAGAGGTAACACCGAGGGCGGTCTGGCAGGATGCGGAAGCGGGGCAGGCTAAGCTAACTGCTAGCCCATGTAGACCCATGGTTCCAATAACACCGAGGGTGAGCTGGCGGCGGCCTCGCCTTGGCGTTGACTGTGTTTTTGGTGTCATCGCGTGGAGTGTGGGGAGGTGTGTCAAAGGTGTCTGGCTGGGAGAGCTGGTGCTGGATCAGCTGGGGGAGCCCGGTCTGCTGCTGCCTGGAGCTGCGCCCAAGGAGGAAACACCGAGGGCGGTCTGACAGGACGCGGAAGCGGGGCAGGCTAAGCTAACTGCTAGCCCATGCAGACCGGCAGTTCCGACAGTCATCCTGGCGTTCATTGTCTCGGACAGTGAATTTTTGTTTTGTTTTGTAATATGTTGGATGTGTTTTTGTAGTTTTTTTTTGTAGTTTGGATATGTTGTTGCTGTAGTTTGGATGTGTATTTGTCTTTGTGTTGCACTGCTGTGGGCTGGGGGAAACGGTGTTTCATTTCATGTGTGCAGGTGCATGGAACGAAATGACAAATAAACGTTCCCGATACCGGAAATGTTCCTGATCACTGGGTCCCGGGTTCGGCTAGCCGTAAGCTGCGTCTGCTGCATTGTTTGAACTCTCTGAGGTAAAACACCGCCAGTTGCGGCAGCTTCGACAACGGCTGCTCCCCAGTTAAAAATCCATTCTGTCAGCTTAAAGTGGAGAACTTTGAGTTTTTGCATGCATGCTTACGTTGCCTGTATGCAAATGGGACGGTGGAAAATCCAAAGCTTCAGTGGATTTCCAGAATTCGTGGCATTTGCATAGATCTGACCCTCACCCGGGCAGAAAACACATTAGTGTCACACTCATTGTTCTCCGGCCTCTTTCTCACCTGCTTGCGCAACCGACTTGAGACCCGGCGACATCTTGAAAAAACACCGGCAGGCCCCAACTTATCGTTACCATGGCCACCGATGAGGTGCGTTTGACCCCCGTGACCCATCTTTTGTTAAGCTGTCCAAGTGATTTTTACTTATCAGTGCGACGTTGTCAGGTAAAACATCCGCATACTGACACACACACACACACACACACACACACACACACACACACACACACACACACACACACACACACACACACACACTCACGCACACACAAATCCCCTTGCTTTTACAGAAGAGGTCTGTTTGTATATCTGCTGCTGTCAGGAATTGACTGTCAGTCACAGTTTTTCCAAGGTCCTCTCTCCATCTCTCTCCATCTCCTCCCCTTCATCTCTCCATCTCCTCCCCTTCATCTCTCCCTTCTCACATTCTCAGCCCGGGATCTTGCCGGATTTGTTTTATTCATCCGCCGCTCTGTGTTCGTTATGTATTTCCCTCTTTTTGTGTTATTTTGGTCTGCCTCTCGGCCTGTCATTCTTCTCTTCTCCAGAAGTAAAATCTAATATTTTGCCCTTGCGTGTCACAGAGTTTAGTGTCTAATCTCCGAGCGAGCATGTGCCGCTTTATTGAGAGCATCGGCTCCGACTCGGGCTTCAGGATTTGGATTTAATGTTGCAGTCTCCATGTCTCTTCTGCCGTCTGTCCTGCCTGTCTGCTGTGCATCTGCATATTTGTGTGTGTGTGTGTGTGTGTGTGTGTGTGTGTGTGTGTGTGTGTGTGTGTGTGTGTGTGTGTGACTGTATTTGTGTAGGATTACATTGCGTCCTGTGGTTGTCAGTGTCACTTGTGATGATCTGCATCTCATTAGAGTTGTGATGAGAAAAGGGACGAGAGATTGATGGAGGGCTTTTCCTCATTCTAATCATTTTTGACTCTTTAATTTCCACGCCTGACAGCTGAGACATGAGCCTGAGACATATTGGCCAAACAACCTAAAATGACAATACAAAGAGAGCAAGAGAAATTGGTTCGAAAGGTTGTTTTTTTTTAATTGTAATGGATTTTGGTTCTGTGTTACCTTGCTGGACAGAGATAGGAAAGCTGCCAGGAGAGCGATAAACACTCCAAACTCTCCTCGTTGTGGTTGCTGCTGCTGTGAAAAAACTTCCAGCTCAGATGTTCTTTGTGGAGGAAGCCTCCATACCCTATTTCAGTACTCGGATGCATCAAACATTTGAATGAATTTAGCTACCGGGAAAAATAGAAAACCAACAGTAACGGGAGTCCCCCATGGATTAGATTAAGACCCACTGATCTTTATGACATAGTGTCTTAGCATTTTGCTGTTAAAATACTTTTTCATCTAATTTTTAGATAATATACTAATGTACAATAACAATATAATATGCAATACAATGATACTGCTCATTAATGATAATATAATATACAATACAATGATAATATACAATAAGAGCGCAACGGAAACAGATTCGGAAGGTTTTTTTTTTTAATTTGTAATGGATTTTGGTTCTGTGTAACCGGAAAGCCTCCAGGAGAGTGGTAGATATTCCAAACTCTCCTCGGTATGGTTACTGCTGTGAAAAAACTTCCGACTAAAGCTTTCATTGTGAAGGAAGCCTCCATACCCTAATTCAGTACTCAAATGTACCAAACATTTGAATGTATTTAGCTACCGGGAAGAATAGAAAACCAACAGTAATGGGAGTTCCCCATGGACCGGATTAAGACCCACTGATCTTTATGACTTGGTCTCTTAGCTGTTAAAATACTTTTTCATCTAATTTTTCCCCATTTACTCTTTAGTGTAGCCGCTTCACATTTCCATTACTACACCTATGGCTATGGAGGAGATGGTGACTGAAGTATCATTCTGGCCACAGAAAGAACAAATCTGTGCAAATGACAAATCCTGCTCAGTCAATATTTAGTTCTGCTGCCCTCATCTTCTCGTCTGTCTCCTACCTTCTCCGCCTCTTGCCGTTTCAGTTCTGTTCCACTACATCCAGCAGATTTGGATGTTCCCAGAAGACATAACTTTCTAATTTAAGTCTTGAGAAGGTCTCAGTGAAACCTTACATCTGCAGTAACACCATTAGCGTTCAGGAGAGGAAAGCAATCAGAATCCACTTTAGTTGCCGCCGTTTTCGTCGTCCGCTCTCTGTGAAAGTAATTTCACCTCTTACGTCTTTGTGCATGCTCAATAACCCTGGTAAGGAAATCACAGAAGGTTGAATCAGTTCATCTGGACACATCGTTTATTGAGAGAAACGTTCCATCACTCATCTAAGTGAGCTCTTCAGTCTCAACTGACTGCAGGTGTCCCCACCCTTATCAACAATACAGTGGCATAATGACCGAAACCAACAATTGTTTTCATATGCAAATATGGGGGTGACCATTAACATTCTAACGCTAGTTAATGGTCACACCCATATTTGCATATGAAACTGGTCGTTGGTTTCAGTTGTTATGCCACGGGTTGACAGAGAGGACAGGCAGTGTGTGTGTGTGTGTGGTGGGGGGGGGGGCAGAATCCAGAGTAATTTGAGATATGATACAGTATGTTGGTGTGAACGCTGAAGAGAAAATGAAAAATTTAAACTTAAGTGGAGCGTTGCTTCGAGCGGTCGGAGAAGCCGACGGGGGGAGGGAGGTCGGAGCGGGGAAGAAGCGAGGAGAAACCGGGCAGCAAAGTTCATCCTTTCACATACGCTGTACTTCCAGGAGTGCCAGTAACCATCCTGAGACTCATGTAATTTCCCCCTCCCGTAAATATTACATTGACGGCGGGGGGGGGGTGGCGGGGGCGGGGGTGTGCACTGTAGCGGGAGTTCACGGTTCTGCTTGTTTGCTTGGAAAACAAGCTCCTTCTCAGTGAGAGTACATGGAAATGCTGCTGGATGAGGAGGACAATTGTCTCAAGGGGTTATCATTCACCTGACACTCTCCAATACTGTACACACTCACACACACACACACACACTCACGTGTCCTCATATGCATATATGTGTGCAAGAGTAGCCCTTCAGGCAGCCATCATTTCTCTGTCCCCGGAGCCTTTTACCTTTGAGCGATGCCCAAGGTAGTATGGCTTGTCTTTGCAGATATCAGTGGGGAAACCATGTGGTTATTAAGTGAATCACAAGAGCTTCAAAGAAGCGCAGATTCCCCTGCCCCCAGATGTCAATATCTAATGAGAGTCGTGCAGCGTTGCTTCGGGTACTTCTGCCATGCCTGGCGGATATTCTATCTGGGAGCAAGACAACGCTTGCAAGCAACTTTTACTACCCTGGGGGGGGGGGGGGATAAGGTGCACACCGCACACCCTCACTCACAGAAACATGCAAAAACACACAAAAACAACAACCCCCCCCTCATGTGACTGCACCAGTGATCGGCATATTTGTGCATGTGCAAACATGCCGATCATTGTCACATGCAGCAGTCATGATGATCTAGATAATTATCCCATTTTGCTCCGACTGGAAGTTCTGCCTGGTTCTGCCTGGTTCTGCCTGGTTCTGCGTTAAGCACGGCAGACAGGGGGAAGATACTGAAATATTCCTGTGAAGAGCCACTCGCAGGATCTGCAGAATGCAGTATAGATGGCCACAATCCACTTGACAGTCACATTAAGTTATAAAATCGTGTGCCCTCTCACCCCGGGAAAACTGTGTGTGTGTGTGTGTGTGTGTGCGCGCAGCAACAACACACGACAATTTAAAATTCCCTTACCGTCGAACAGAATTCGAGATACTTGTGTTTTTGCCCGGGGCCCCGAATATGAGGTCAGCACACTGATAACTGGCCATGCCTCTGGAGGTATCGACCGTCATGCTGAGTGCCCTGGGCAAAGTTTAAGTGCCGGAGAACACACATACGTCCACGCTTGCACACACACACACACACACACACACACACACACACACACACACACACACACACACACACACACACACACACACACACACTTGGAATGAGAGAGCGAGGAGGCGAGAAAGAGGAGGAGTGTGAAACATATAAAAGCTTTTTTTTTTCTGCAAGGTGCCACTGACAGACCCCAAAGTGGTCTTTCAGTCTGACTTGTGCGAGGCACACACACACATACACACACGCACACGCACACACGCACACACACACACACACTTCACTGAACTGCAGAAGTAGCTGAGACGCCTTCCACGTTCTCTAATCCTCTTTGCCGCTAGCGTTGCGAGTGGTCAACGCTCTCTCTCCGCTGTGCTCTTCTGGCGGCTAGACGCCCGTCAGGATGGAGGTCTACCTCCATCATGTTTCTCACTCTGGCCGTGAGAGAGGCGAAGCGTCTGAGCGGATGGACTGATGTCTGCATTTCTTAAAAAAAAAGAAGATTAAGACGGCATTCGGTCTGGACAGGTGGTTTGTGCGCTCTTGGGAAAGTATTGATTGGCTGATGGTAGAACGGATACGGCAGCGATCATGTCAGCGAAGCGAGTCAGTAGACCGCTCTAACGTGCAACCACCGTGCAACAAACTAGACAAATTTCATCGACTGGCGAGATAGAATAGAGACTTTTCTTCATCTGCCAGTCCATCTGTCCAGGGTGTCTCCCCGCCTGCCGCCCAATGACTGCCGGTATAGGCTCCAGCATCCTGCGACCCCAACTGGGACAAGCGGCTTGGGTAATGGATGGATGGAATGGATGAACGTGTCAGTCTCTTGTTTGTTAAAACCGCTGTGAAAAAGCCAACGCTCTGCCAGATGCCGGAAAGGTGAATCAGTTCATCTGGACACAACTAGAAACGTGTCATCGCTCATCTAAGTGACCTCTCCAGTCTCAGCTGACTGCAGGTGTCCCCAGCCTTATAAACAATACAGCGGCATAACGGCCGAAACCGTCGACCAGTTTCATATGCAGATATGGGCGTGACCATTAACTGGAGCTACAGTGGCCATGTGTACTATTCACAGAGGATTGGGGAATGGTTGCAATCACAGCATTGTAGGATGTGGTGACAGATGTACTCTTACGCCCCCCCCCCCCTTGGTTCAGGGATGGTCGTTCCCTCTTCACATCGATGGCGGTCAGTTGAGAGTGATGATGTCATTTACATGAGTGATGAATAGTTCCTCCCACTAAACGTCAGATAAGCTGATTCAACTTTCCGGGATTTCCTCACCTGGGTTATTGAGCATGCATCAAGACACTCTGCCAGACGAAGACACAGAAAATAAAAACAGCTTGTTTTCCTGTCCAATTTCTTTCCAAAGCTCTGCGTGAGGGGAACTTGCCCAGTTCCTGGGATGGATAGCATAGCTGCTCGGTTTACTGTTGCAGGGAGTGGGAGACTCACGAGCAAAGGATGGCAGAAACGGAGGTGGGGGGTGGGGTGGGCAGTGAGCATGGAAGTTAAGGACCACACTACCAGCAGCAGAACATACATATATAAAACACTGTGTAGAAGTAGCTAACAGGCCCTGTGATTAAGGATGTCGTGTTCCACTCAGGTGCAACAACCACACACACACACACACACACACACAAAGCTGCACATACCAAGTGAACTTGCACTACAGCGACTTCAGAAACGAGGCATGTCTTAAATCTAAATCTTTTAAAACGGTGATTCTCAACCAGGTCCTCAGGTACCACCGATACTGCTGGTTTTCTATTCTAGCCGGTAGTTCATCACATTCACCATGTTGTTCCAGTTATTCCGGCCTCCAATCATGGAGGTTTTACACCTGGAACAACAAGCCAATGTAATTTATCGTCTTGCAGTATAGAAAACCGGCAGTAGTGGTGATACCTGAGGACCTAATTGAGAACCACTAATCTATACGCTTTGCTATGTCTGTGGATAATCTTGCAGGCCCGGTGACCAAAGGTGTCAGAGAATATGATAAATACTACCTTATATCTATCCAAATACAGATTATAAGGGCAGAAGGTATGACCTTCGTCTCAGATTCACTCTGAATTAAATACTCATCTCATCTCATCATCGGCCGCTTCTCTGGGGTCGGGTCGCAGTGGCAGCAAGCTAAGTAGGGCACTCCAGACGTCCCTCTCCCCAGCAACACCCTCCAGCTCCTCCTGGGGGAATTCCAAGGCGTTCCCAGCCCAGATTGGACATGTAGTCCCTCCAGCGAGTTCTGGGTCTACCGGGGTCACCTCCCAGTCGGACGTGCCTGGAAAACCTCCCAAGGAAGGCACCCAGGAGGCATCCTAATCAGATGCCCGAACCACCTCAACTGGCTCCTTTTGATGCAAAGCAGCAGCGGCTCTACTCCAAGCTCCTCACCCTATCTCTAAGGCTGAGCCCAGACACCCTACGGAAGAAACTCATTTCAGCCGCTTGTATCCGCGATCTCACCCTTTCGGTCACTACCCAAAGCTCATGACCATAGGGGAGGGCTGGAATGAAGATTGACTGGTAAATTGAGAGCTTTGCCTCCTGGCTCAGCTCCCTCTTCACCACAATGGTCTGGTACAACATCCGCATTACTACTGATGCTGCACCAATCCGCCTGTCAATCTCCCGCTCCATCCTACCCTCACTTGTGAACAAGACCCCAAGTTACTTGAACTCCTTCACCGGAGGCAACAACTCATCTCCAACCCGGAGGGAGCAATCCACCATTTTCCGGTTGAGAACCATGGCCTCAGACTTGGAGGTGCTGACTCTCATCCCGGCCATTTCACACTCAGCTGCAAACCGCCCCAGTGCGCTCCGGAGGTCACGTTCTGATGACGCCAACAAAACCACATCATCTGCAAAGAGCAGAGACACAATTCTGAAGTTCCCAAAACGGACACACTCCTCACCTTGGCTGCACCTTGAGATCCTGTCCATGAATATCACAAACAGAATCAGAGACAAGGGACAACCTTGGTGGAGTCCAACACCCACCGAAAACGTGTCTGACTTTGTGCCAAGAATGCGGTCACAGCTCTCACTTTGGTTGTACAAGGACCAGATGACTTGTAGCAACTGCCCTGGTACCCTATACTCCTGCAGTACCCCCCACAGAGTGCACCGGGGTACACCGTCATAAGCCCTCTCCAAGTCCACAAAACCCATGTAGACTGGCTGGTCAAACTCCCATGCGCCCCTCAGCTCCTCCGCAAAGGTAAAGAGTTGGTCCCTTGTTCCACGGTCAGGACGGAATCCACATTGTTCCTCCTCGGTCCGAGGTTCAACAACCGGTCGGCGCCTCCTTTCCAGCACCCTGGAGCAGACTTTCCCAGGGAGGCTGAGCAATGTGATGCCCCGATAATTGGAGCACACCCTCCGGTTCAGCCAGTTAAATGTCGAGGAAAATAAACAGCTACATCAGATCATCGAGCGGTAATTATTCTAGTTCAGCTGTCCTATTAATCAGCTATATTCTGATTTGTGTTTTCGCATTTATGAGAGCGATACCCAGATTTAGTAATCTTGCCTAAAAATCTTATCTAGCTGTTATCAAGCTGTGAAACACCTCGGCACAATTAGACAACGCAGTGGAGGGTGAGACAAAGCATCACACACACACACGCACAATTAGCAATTGACTGTTGACTAGAAAAAAAACACCATCTAATAAAACATTTCTCCAGAAAGAGAGAAAGTAGGACTGTAATATATTCTTAATAATGCCACAGTTCAGATCTGAAGAACTTTGCAGATTTATGATACCATTCGGATGGCAGCGATGTGATAATAATAATAATAATATCAATAATAAATCAAACTTGTATAGCGCTTTTCTAACACTCAAAGTCACTTTGCAATAAACGGGGTGAAACGAGACAACGGATAAACATAACACAGACATACAGGGGTGGATGGGAAGGGGGGGTGGGTTGGGGGGGGGGGCTATGAGAGGGAGAAGCGGCAGCCACACACGACGCCGGCGGCGCTCTCCGACTCAGACACACACAAAAAGGCAGGAAAAACAGAAAACAACGGCACTGTTTAGTAGTAAGTGTTGTGTTGGTGCAGTGCAGAATGTAATGGCGCATGTGTTATCTGCAACGTGGACAGTACACATATGGTGGAAACCGCCTGGGATGCTGGCTGGGCCTCGTTCTTATTCATGCAAATGGGTGTTCGAGGATTGTGAAACTCACAAGTCCGAACCGATTCGGGTTTTTACTGTGCAAGAGGGGAAATCATTTTGCAGCTAAGTGACATATGGCAACGCACAGAAGCCACGGTAGGAATGAGGAGAAACAGCTGGGTAGTCAGCACTGACAGACACGGTTCGCAATCCAAGCAGAAGTACAGATAAAGGGGGTGTCCGGGTAGCGTGGCGGTCTATTCCGTGGTAGTCTGCAGCCTTCCCTGGATCAACAGAGGGGGTGGAGCAGTGACCAGGACAGCTCGGAAAGTGTGGGGTAATTGGACAAAAATTCAAGTGGGGAGAAAAAGTGTGTGTGTGTGGGGGGGGGGGGGTACAGCTATCATCATATGTGTGGAATAAGGATAGCTGTGATAAATAAATAAATAAAATGAAAACACACAAAATGCTTCCTTTTTTTTTGCTTTAGACTGCGTGACTGTTGCATTGTAATCTGTGGCTAACAGACAGCCCGTATTACTATTGTTGATTTAGTTTACTTCCATATTTAATCTTAGGAACAGTAGATATTTGGTCATTATTCTTGATGGTGGGAAAATTTTCTTGCTCCTTTTGACCCGCAGTCAAAAGAATACAGCTTCCACACACTGTGGTAGCCATACACAACTTTAATAGACCACCTTTCCACAGCTCATGAGGATACACAGCTCCTCAGCCAGTGTAATGGGTTGTATGAGCATCGCCAGTCAGTGACATGGATAATGTGGCTGTGATTTCTGATGAGGATTTTGACATCAGAATGTCAATAAAGACCCTAGAGCCCTATCTAGAGGGCCTACACTCCTCAGTTCCCCACCTGGACTCATTCATTCATTCAGTCAAACGGCACAGTAGAGCCGGACTGCAGTCTAGCTGCAGCTGAGGAGCTGTTCTGTTCTGTTCTGTTCTGTTCTGTTCTGTTCTGTTCTGTTCTGGGCCAGTCAGTCTCACCTACAGCAAAGCAAAGGAAATCAGTGTACTACTACTACTAGTTTTGGCTGCTCCCGTTAGGGGTCACCACAGCAGATCATCTGTTTCCATTTCTTCCTGTCCTCTGCATCTTCTTCTGTCACACCAGCAACCTGCATGTCCTCCTTCACCACATCCATAAACCTCCTCTTTGGCCTTCCTCTTCTCCTCTTCCCTGGCAGCTCCATATTCAGCATCCTTCTCCCAATATACCCAGCATCTCTCCTCCACACATGTCCAAACCATCTCAATCTTATCTCTCTTGCTTTGTCTCCAATCTGTCCAACCTGAGCTGTCCCTCTAATATAATTGTTCCTAATCCTGTCCCTCTTCATCACTCCCAATTAAAATCTTAGCATTTTCACCTCCGCCACCTCCACCTCCCCCTCCTGTCTTTTCATCAGTGCCGCTGTCTCCAAACCACATAACATAGCTGCTCTCACAACCATCTTGTAAACCTTCCCTTTAACTCTTGCTGGTACCCTTCTGTCACAAATCACCCCTGACACTCTCCTCCACCCACTCCACCCTGCCTGCACTCTCTTCTTCACCTCTCTTCTGCACTCCCTGTTACTTTGAACAGTTGACCCCTAGTATTTAAACTTATATGCCTTCGTCCTCTACGCCTTGCATCCTCACCATGCCACTGTCCTCCCTCTCATTCACGCAAATGTATTCTGTCTTCCTCCTACTGACTTTCATACCTCCACCTCTCCAGGCTCTCCTCATCCTGTTCCCTACTCTTACTACAGATCACAATGTCATCTGCAAACATCATAGTCCACGGAGACTCCTGCCTGATCTGATCCGTCAACCTGTCCGTCACCATTGCAAACAAGAAAGGGCTCAGAGCTGATCCTTGGCGTAATCCCACCTCCACCTTGAACCCATCTGTCATTCCAACCGCACACCTCACCACTGTCACACCTCCCTCATACATATCCTGCACCACTCCTACATACTTCTCTGCAACTCCCGACTTCCTCATACAATACCACACCTCCTCTCTCGGCACCCTGTCATATGCTTTCTCTAAATCCACAAAGACACAATGTGCCTCCTTCTGGCCTCCTCTATACTTCTCCATCAACATTCTCAAAGCAAACATCACATCTGTGGTGCTCTTTCGTGACATGAAACCATACTGCTGCTCACTAATTGTCACCTCTCCTCTTAACCTAGCTTCTATTACTCTTTCCCAAATCTTCATGCTGTGGCTGATCAAATGTATACCTCTGTAGTTGCTACACTTCTGCACATCGCCCTTGTTCCTGAAAATCTGTACCAGTATACTTCCTCTCCACTCCTCAAGCATCCTCTCACTTTCCAGGATTGTGTTAGACAATCTAGTTAAAAACCCCACTGCCATCTCTCCTAAACATCTCCATGCCTCCACAGGTATGTCATCAGGACCAACTGCCTTTCCACTCTTCATCCTCTTCATCGGTGCCCTCGCTTCCTCCTTGCTAATCCACCGCACTTCCTGATTCACTATCCCCACATCATCCAACCTTCTCTCTCTCTCATTTTCTTTATTCATCAGCCCCTCAAAGTACTCCTTCCACCTCCTCAACACACTCTCCTCACTTGTCAGCACATTTCCATCTCTGTCCTTCATCACCCTAACCTGCTGCACATCCTCCGCAGTTTGGTCCCTCTGTCTAGCCAATCGGTACAAGTCCTTTTCTCCTCAGTGTCTAACCTCTCATACCACCATACGCCTTTTCCTTTGCCTTCGCCACCTCTCTCTTCACTTTACGCTGCATCTCCTTGTACTCCTGTCCACTTTCTTCATCTCTCTGACTATCCCACTTCTTCTTCACCAACCACTTCCTCTGTATAGTTTGCTGTATTTCCTCATTCCACCACCAAGTCCCCTCGTCTTCCTTCCTCTGTCCAGATGACACACCAAGTACCTTCCTAGCTGTCTCCCTCGCTATTTCTGCAGTGGTTGCCCAGCCATCTGGCAACTCTTCACTACCACCCAGTGCCTGTCTTAACTCCTCCCTGAACTCCACACAACAGTCTTCCTCCTTCAACTTCCACCATTTGATCCTTCAAAGGAAATCAGTGTTCAAAAAAATATAAATAAACCATCATAGGAAGCATTCAAAGTGGCCAAATCCTCAGAACGTGAGCGATACGACTGCGATGTGGGCCACTCCACTTTCACAAGGCGACCGGCCCACATCAAGTAAAAAGAAGAAGAAAGACACCACAGACACAAGGCTGAAGCTTGACAGAATTATGTATTGGGCCATGTTGTGATGCCATGAAGGTGTTGGCTGCCGCGCCATGCATGTGTGTGTGTATGTGTGTGTGTGTGTGTGATGGCTTTTAACACGTGGTTATGCGTTGAAACCAAGCCCCGTTTGCCACACAGCAGTATTTTGCAAACGTTCTGAAAATTTTTTAATAAAATGTCCGTGACCCGTTCATAAAGAGGGAGACCGAAAGTGATTCATTATTGGTGGCTTAAAGTGGAGCAGCAGTGCCGTGCTATTCATGACGCTGACTCTCCCAATCCCTTAATCTCACATGATATGGTTTCTTGAGTATTCCCTTTTCTCATTACAATTTTTCTTGACTTCATGTTGTTTATATTTTTAAATCTGTTTTATGTGGCAGTGGAGACGGCAGTGGGGGTTTTTAACTAGATTGTTTAACACAATCCTGTGAAGTGAGAAGACGCCTGAGGAGTGGAGAGGAAGCATGCTGGTACCGATTTTCAAGAACAAGGGCGATGTGCAGAAGTGTAGCAACTACAGAGGTATAAAGTTGATCAGCCACAGCATGAAGATATGGGAAAGAGTAATAGAAGCTGGGTTAAGAGGAGAGGTGATGATTAGCGAGCAGCAGTTTGGTTTCATGCCACGAAAGAGCATTACAGATGTGATATTTTCTTTGAGAATGTTGATGGAGAAGTATAGAGGAGGCCAGAAGGAGTTGCATTGTGTGTTTGTGGATTCAGAGAAAGCATACGACAGGGTGCCGAGAGAGGAGGTGTGGTGTTGTATGAGGGAGTCAGGAGTTGCAGAGAAGTGTGTAGGAGTGTTGTGGGATATGTATGAGGGCAGTGTGACAGTGGTGAGGTGTGTGGCTGGAATGACAGATGGGTTCAAGGTGGAGGTGGGATTACGCCAAGGATCGGCTCTGAGCCCTTTCTTGTTTGCAATGGTGACGGACAGGTTGACGGACAAGATCAGGCAGGAGTCTCCATGGACGATGATGTTTGCTGATGACATTGTGATCTGTAGTGAGAGTAGGGCGCAGGTGGAGGAGAGCCTGGAGAGGTGGAGGTATGCGCTGGAGAGAAGAGGAATGAAAGTCAGTAGGAGGAAGACAGAATACCTATGTGTGGATGAGAGGGAGGACAGTGGAATGGTGAGGACGCAAGGCGTAGAGGTGATGAAGGCATATAAGTTTAAATACTAGGGGTCAACTGTTCAAAGTAACAGGGAGTGCAGAAGAGAGGTGAAGAAGAGAGTGCAGGCAGGGTGGAGTGGGGGGAGGAGAGTATCAGGAGTGATTTGTGACAGAAGGGGACCAGCAAGAGTTAAAGGGAAGGTTTACAAGATGGATGTGAGACCAGCTATCTTGTATGGTTTGGAGACAGCGGCACTGATGAAAAGACAGGAGGTGGAGCTGGAGGTGGCAGAGTTGAAGATGCTAAGAAGAAGGACAGGATTAGGAACGAGTACATTGGAGGGACAGCTCAGTTTGGACAGATTGGAGACAAAGCAAGACAGGCGAGATTGAGATGGTTTGGACATGTGTGGAGGAGAGATGCTGGGTATATTGGGAGAAGGATGCTGAATATGGAGCTGCCAGGGAAGAGGAAAAGAGGAAGGCCAAAGAGGAGGTTTATGGATGTGGTGAGGGAGGACATGCAGGTGGCTGGTGTGACAGAGGAAGATGCAGAGGACAGGAAGAGATGGAAACGAATGAGCCACTGTGGCGCCCCCTAATGGGAGAAGCCGAAAGTAGTTGTAGAGATCTGTATGTATGTGTGTGTGTGTGTGTGTGTGTGTGTGTCTATATATAAACTCTCCCTCTCACCATTTTTCAGGTAGTGTGTGTCTTCCTCAAGTCAGGTGCTCTACCAGAGGCCTGGCAGTGTGAGGGTTTCTGTGCAGTATCTTAGCCGTCTCTAGGACCACACTCTTCTGGACAGAGGCCTCAGATGTTGTTCCTGGAATCTGCTGGAGCCACTCTCCCAGTCTGAGCGTCACGGCGCCTAGTGCTCCTATTACCACTGGGACCACTGTGGATTTCAACCTTCCTCATCCAATCTAGTTCTTCCTTCAGCCCTTGGTATTTATCTAAAAAAAGAAACGATAAAAAAAAAAAAATACAGGAGTCCCAGTGGTAATAGGAGCACTAGGGGCTGTGACCCCCAAACTGGGTGAGTTGCTCCGGCAGGTTCCAAGTTAATGGTAATGGCAGCACTTTTTATATATATGTACGTATATATGTGTGTGTGTGTGTGTGTATACATATATATATATATATATATATATATCACATTGGCAGCTGGTGAGTGCATAATGCAGGAAACAGGCTTGTGCTGAAATGCACTGGAGTTGTTTTTTCCTTAAATCTATCTTTATATATGTGCTTATTTTATTTTTATTTTTATTTTTTTATATTATTTAAGACAGTATATTTTCTTACTTGTACCACCAACGCCAAAATAAACCCGTAGTGCGTATAATGCACATGGCAGTAAAATAATTTCTGATACTGACTCTGAGTAACATACACCAGCATGTTCAGTTGGTGAGGAATAAATCCCTCGTGTTTTGTGTGACGTGTAGGCTTTAAATGCCGGGGCTGGATGTTGTTCCCAGGCCGGCCCTGCAACACGGGCTGGGGCCAGCTGGATGCAACTGTTTGATGGTCGACAGACAAACTGAAAAAGGGGGAAACTTCACTATTTTCATTTTGATGTCAGGAGGTGTCAGAGCTCTGTGAAGGATTTGCACTTTTCAGACACACACAATCAATCAATCAATTAATCAATCAATCAAGTTGCAATAAGGCCTACCATTAATTTACTGTTGTTAGTGTCCTGTAACAAGTGAAACAAATGTGGGCATCCGGGTGGGGTAGCGGTCTATTCCGTTGCCTACCAGCACTGGGATCGCCAGTTCGAATCCCCGTGTTACCTCCGGCTCGGTCGGGCATCCCTGCAGACACAGTTGGCCGTGTCTGCGGGTGGGATGCCAGATGTGGGTATGTGTCCCCTGCACTAGCGCCTCCTTTGGTTGGTCAGGGCGCCTGTTGGGGGGGGGGGGCGGAAGAACTGGGGGGAATAATGTGATCCTCCCACGCGCTACGTCCCCCTGGTGAAACTCCTCACTGTCAGGTGAAAAGAAGCGGCTGGTGACTCCACATGTATCAGAGGAGTCAGCCCACCCCGGATCGGCAGAGGGGGGTAGAGCAGCGACCAGGATGGCTCGGAAGAGTGGGCTATTTGGCCGGTTACAATTGGGGAGAAAAATCCAATAAATAAAAACTTATTTTTGCTAAAAGGCTGAGTCAGTAGTTTTGAGTGACAGGTGGGCCCACAAGTGCAGATAGAAGCCAACAATGGTCTAACTAACTGACCATAAATAGAAACCAATGCTAGTCTAACTGACCATAAATAGAAACCAATGCTAGTCTAACTGACCATAAATAGAAACCAATGCTAGTCTAACTGACCATAAATAGAAACCAACACCAGTCTAACTGACCATAAATAGAAACCAACACCAGTCTAACTGACCATAAATAGAAACCAACGCCAGTCTAACTGACCATAAATAGAAACCAACACCAGTCTAACTGACCATAAATAGAAACCAACACCAGTCTAACTGACCATAAATAGAAACC